>NW_024881327.1:29214463-29489463 GCF_018691265.1 Tyto alba | reverse complement strand
AAAGCCCCCGAATGCAAAACATCTGGATGCTAAACAGATGCGTTCGTTGGGCTCGCTGTCCCGGGTTTTATTTGTTCGCCCACACGTAAGGCTCGGATTAAATTGTCGTTATTGTTATTGATAGTTATTATCGTTTATATTGGAATGGAAAAAGGGATCCGAGGAGGGTATGGGGTGGGGGGGTGGGGGGGGAGGTATGTATGCCTGTGCTATGAAGCACATTCAATTTTGCACCTACTTTTTCTTCCTGCGGGAGGGAGAAAGGGGCGGGGGGGGGGGGGGGGGCGGGGGGTGAGGATACAAACCCAAACCACACTCAGACGATGCGGTCGAGGCGGGGGGCTTCGGGAAACCTGTTTCCAAACACGACGTGGCACATGCAAAATTGCCGGAGCTGGCGGAGGAGGGTCGCGTTTGGCTCCGGCGTTTTTCTCCGCCGGCTTCGGGAGCGGCGACCGCCTCTTGCCGCGGGCTGCTCCGCACCCGCGCAGGCTCCGCGCTGCTGCCGCCGCCCGCGGAGAGGGCGGCAGGGGAGCGCTAGGGCTCTTCGCGGAGTTTTCTTGCCGATGATGAAATTTTCATTTCGTTAGTCGTATTTCATTAAATCTCTCCTCTCGGTGGGCAGCGTAGGAAATGCTGAGCGGAATCTCACTGTTGTATAAACAAACAGTGGATATTTTATATGATTTAAATGTGTAGATAATTAGTTTTATTACATTCATTACGCCCTTTATGTGCTCTGTAACAAGTCGGCAATTAAAGTAACAAACTCATAAAGTCTTTATAGGGACATTTAAGCTCGCACAGTATTTGCCAAGCTAAGTAGCTTAATTCAAAGCTAGTGGTTGAGCACGGGGAATCTACAGACTCCTGTGCTTCGCACTGGTTTATTACACATTAAAAATGCTCCGAAGCGGTATTTAATTACACCAATGACTGGGGGTTTATTTTTTGGGGCATGTCACTATGAGTTACCGGCGGGTAATAAAACAAAGCAGAAGATTCTTGAGCCGCTGAGGATCCGGGTGATAGTTTTATGGCGAGGTCTGATAGTTTTATTGCGGTCGCATGTTGTACAATGTGTATTTGATAAAGAACGGCCTTTGGTGGCCCGTGGACACTTTTTGTGCACCGGCGAAATGAAAATAAATGTGAACATGGTTTTAGTGCGAGGGTGGAAACAAATTGCGAGGTCTAAATGGTTCTCCCTTTATGGTCACCAGACAAGAGGAGAAAAGCGCTGCAAACATCTGTCTTCCGTCCCCCAAATCTAAAGGGCACCAAAGAATGATGTGAATCTAAGTGTTACTACAGCGGGGATTTGTCTTTATTTACCCGCGCTCTCATGAATATGAATACGCGTTTGGGGCAGGGAGGTGCCTCGCCCCCTCTCGAACGACACAGGGCATTTTAAACAAAAAAAAAAACAAAAAAAAAAACAAAAAAAAAAAAACAAAAAAAAAAAAAAAAACAAACCAAAAAAATTTTCTGAGTGCGTTTCCTCCGGGAGACACCTTTTGTGCCGCGTTTCTTTCCCCGCAGCGGCACCGCGCTGCCTCCCGCGCCCGCGGAAGCGGGGCCGCCCGGCTCCGGCAGCGGCCGGGCCCCCCCCGGCACCTGCCCCCGGGCCCCCCCCCGCCTCCCAGCCCTCCTGGCCCGCTGTCTCCGGCGTGGCCGGCTCTGCACTGCCCGCGGGGGTTGGTTTTGGGGGGGGGGGTGGAGGGGGTGTCGCCCGCTCCCCGTCTCGGTTTGGGCTCCAGTTGTTCTTTCTCCACGCGAGCGGCTCTGCCGAAAAAGTTGTAGCAAATGGGTAATTTGATTATTGCCACTATAGGCCAACTGCCTCAGCGGCCTTCCCCCACGCGTCTGGCTGGGGGCAGAGAAACCATCTCCAAGGAATAATCAAATCAAGGCGAAGTGTGGAAAAACCCCTTCTGATTTCCAGGCGACACAAATAGAATTAGAGCCTCCCGGTTGCTTCACCCCCTCCTCTGTTGGTTTTGTTGGTTTTTTTCTTTTTTTTTTTTTTGGTTTGGTTTGGTTTTGTTATGTTGGTTTTTTGTTTTTTGTTTTTTTTTTTTTTCCCCTTCCAGAAGAGCCCTTTTGTCTCGGTCGCAAACTCCGGCCCAGCCGCGGGGTGCGGAGGATGCGCGGGGTGCGCAGCGGCGGGGCCGGGTGCCGGCGGGTGCCAAAGGAAAACACGCCGGGTGTGTAAAAGCCACTTTTCTTTCCTTCGGCACTGAGAGGGGCCCGGGCCGCTCCCCCCCCGGGCTGCCGGAGGAATGCTCGGAGGCCGCGCAACAAAAGCGGGAACAGCGCGCCTTTGTGCGGCCGCCGTCGGCCGCGGGAAAGCTCCCGCGGGCCCCCCGGGCCCCGCTCCGCCCCAGTAAAACACCCAGCACCGGCGGGGGTTTCTTTTGCCCCGCGTCATTCGGAGGGCACGGACCGGCAGAGCATCCCCCCGCGCCGCGGCCGGTCCCTGGCGGGGCGGGGTGCGCAGCTCTGCGCGGCCCCCCGCTGCCCGCGGATCCGCGCCGGTGCGAAGCCTTGGCCGGTGACACGCGTTGGCTGTCCCCCGGCCAAAGCGCGGGTGTGCGGGAACACGACCCTGCTCCTCTGGCATCCCGGGGCTACCGCCGCGGGGCGGGGTGGGGGGAGCGGAAAATCCCCCTTTTTTTTTTGTTGTTGTTTCTGCTTTCCCGCTCCCACTGGCCGCTCAGGCTGGGCTCCGCGGCCCTGCGTGGAAACAAGTGGGTCCCGGCGCTGCCCGCTCCGCGGTCCCCATGCCGAGAGGTCCCGTCCCGCAGCGGGGTGGCCTCCCTGCCGCTCCGCGCCTCTCCGCGCCTCTCCGCGCCTCTCCGCGCCTCTCCGCGCTAGCTCGGGATGCCAGGCGCCCCGAGGCGCTCTCGGCTGGTCTGCTGCTGTGTAATCAGTGGGGATGAGGGGACTGGCAATAATAATAATAACAACAATAATAATCACAATAATAATAACAACAACAATAACAATAATCATTATAATGTCCCTGGTTTTCTCTGTCCCCATCCCCGGGCAGCCGCCAGCAGAGGGATCTGCTCTTTGCTTTTCCACCCCCCCCCCCCCCCCCCCCCCCGGCTGCTGCCTCGGCATCGGCAACATCTGCTGGGCTGGAGGAGACAGGGTGCTTGAGCAGACGCACAGATGTAAAAGTGACATCTGCTTGTGACAAAGGAGCCAGAATTAGATTAGGCAGGGAGGCCTTTCTGCGATTTAAAAAAAAAAAAAAAAAAAAAAAAAAAAAAAGGGGGAAAATACTAGCTGTAGACTGTGTAAGCATGGGAAGAGGATGTGAAAAGCAGAAATGCTCACTGGGCAGCTGCTATGAGAACTGGAGCAGCACAAGGGAGCTAAAATAGCCCTAAAAGAAGGCTTTACTTTTCCCTCCAGAAGCAAAGATGTGGCCGGGTCAAAGCTTTCCGTCATTACAAGCAAAGGACAGCAGGCAGCAGGGTGCTGCTGCAACTCAGAGGCCGGCAGAGATGCCTTCCTGCAGCTCCTAACCACGCTCCTGGCATCAGCTAGCCAGAGTCCCAGATCTGGATACTTCTCTTTGTTCCCTGATGGAATAAATATAGGGAGGTTCATAAACCCAAAACTTAGGAGAACTGTCTGTTGCTTGCCTTATGAACTGTCCTATTTTGGTCCCATTAATTCAAAACAAACAAACAAACAAACAAACAAAAAACAAAACAAACAAACAAGACCATGATCTTAAGTTTGGGCATGTTTGGTAAAGCAGAAATACACAGCAAAGCTGTGCTTGTCCATTCAACTGCACCCAGTACAGTACCTGCACCAACATACACTACTTAGCAGGAAAAAAAGCACTCCACACATTTCAAATGCTATAGTCTTTGCTTTCTGTTTGGTAAGCAATGCTCTTCCCAGTTATATAAATATTGATGTTGAATATCATTGAATATCATGCCTTTTTTTAAAAAAACCCTATCACTCTTACATCTAGGGATACTTGATGCCCTTTGCAGAGCAGCACAGAGGAGAAATAGTAGGACTGAATTATATTTCAAATTGTAGAAAAAATTGTGCTGTATTGCAAAAATAGAAGTTACAGAGTGTAATGTGCTGTGCACTGGGGTAGATGTAGTAATGCCTTTTATAGGGCCTTGTCTGTAAGCTTGATGAAGTTGGTCAAAACCTACTGAACCTTTTAAAGACTATGATTTCAGCAGAGTGTTGAATAGCCTGCGGGACTGCAGCTTGCCTGTGAAAACTGATCCTTAACCTAGTTATAAAGGTATGGAGTGTGAGTGTGACACCTTTGTCAGTAATGGGGTTGAGGAACAAGAAGATTGGATCACAGAAATTGAGAGGCCCCTCATAAAGTACGCAGACCAGGATGGGTGAAAAGAGAGTTCAGTGAAAATAGCTTAAAAGGGAACTAAGGAAATCCTGCTGATAGAAAAAAAAATGCACTTTATGTGATAATTATGGCCAAAAAAGTACCAGTTCATCTACCTCCTTGCAAGTACAGAAGCACAGCAAAACACATTGATGACTCACTCATAAGGCTCTATGTCATATACAACTGCAGATACGTATTTGTGTTGTTTAACAAGAAGCATGTTTATGAGTTCAAAAAAAAAATCAAGAATTTGGTATTTGCTGTTATTTGGTATTTTGTTATTTGCATCATAAGGTGATGGTCTGGATACAAACCCCATCTGTCTGATGGCCTTGAAACAGCTGGTAGCAGAGGACATTTGTCGAGGGAAGGGTCCCTCTGTTTGTGCCCCTCTTCTTCTGTTCTTTCTCTAAGCAGTCATCACTGGCCACTATCAGACCTATGGCCTGACCCAATTACAGCAATTTTATGTTTCTATGCCTGTTTGTGTCAATGAATCCAATGAGGTTGAATGAGACAGTAAGAAAGATGGAAAGGTATGTTCTTCCCACAGTGAAGGATAACGATGTCTAAGTCAAGAGGTCAGAGGAAAGTTTAAAAGGCCTCTTTTCTCAGAATAAGTAGCCAGTGACACGGAGGCAGGGTTTGACAGTTCTGAATTCCTGCCTGTAAGGATGCACTGTGCCTTCAGGCAAGGTACTTCCAGCTCCCATACAAGGGAAGGAGTTAGCAGAAGGAAATAGTGGCAAGCTGTTTAATCGAAGGTCTCCGTGTTGGCTGTGCTGAGGTGTACAGCAGCTCCCACATACAACTGTAACATGTTCTATTGGGCTGTCAGGAGCAACAGGTCAGAGCAATGATGCATGTCTTAGAGACTAATGGTAATTAGTCAGTCTTAAATGATGAGCAAGAAACACTTGGTCAAATGAGCTGGGACCTTTTCCTCAGTGACTCAAATGCAGCGAGTTTGCTCCGGTTAAAAGTCAGAGCTCCATTCCCACTAACAGTCCCTGGGTACACATCATCTCCTGTTACTGGGGCCACAGTTAGATCACTGCTCTTGGCTGGGGGGGTCATTGCTGCAGATCCAGGCCTGGTTACATCGCCCTGTGGCTCCTTTGCTTGTTTGGATTATATCAGCTGTAACATTTCTAGAAGGCAACTCATCAAAGCTTAGCTGCGTTTGCTCTGTTTTTTTTAGGTAGCACTCCAGTTTGTACATAGATTCCTGATGGATGGTCCCAGGCCCCTATGCAAAAATGACATAATACTGGCAGCTGGTAATTTTTAGCATCCCAGTAAAAATTATTCAAATCAATCAATCAGTTCATTAGTCAAATTACTACTAGTCAGCCCCAAGTGCTGGCCTGGAAAGTACACTAGTGCCTTCCTGTTCATCAACGGTCTTTTCATTTTCCTGCAGTCAAAATGAGTTCACAGGCTCCTTTATTGAAACTCAAGTTATATAAGGTCCCTCTTTTGCTAAGGGAGTGCAAGAAGGGTGATGGTGGGACATTCAGACTTCAACTGTCAGACTCAGATTCCCTTTATCAGGATTTCAGAAAAGGGAGTAAAAATACCTGGCAAGTGTTGGCTGAAGAGAGAAGGCAGTATAGAAGTTCCCATTTGTTGGAGACAACAGGAGGCAGAGCTGAACTTGTATGAAAAACAGATGTAAGATGTAAACTACATCTTTTTTATGCTGACCACATATCTTCCTTAAGCTGATTATGCTTGATGTGATGGAGCCTTAAATTAAGGGTAAATTATCTGTTTACATTCATAGACAATATGAATGGGTAATAGCTTCAGATGAGAACAAGACTGCAGTTTTTACTAAAGCCTTTTATGTAATCCCTGCTTGAATCTCTTTTGGAAAATGTGGGTTTATGTGTGGACTCTGGGACCTTGTGCTGTGCCATTAACTAAAATAATTGCCTATATCCAGACAGGCGCTGAAAGGATTGGCACTGGGTCAGTTCTTAAAAGTTTATTTGCAATCTGTAAGAAGAGTTTTTTCTAATGCATTTATAGGCATTGTTCTAGTTAATACTCATGTAAATAGCACATTAATTGAGTTTTCAGATTCTGTAATTGTATACTGAAATATGCTGATATCTTCAAAAGTAAAGAAAGTGATGTGTGAAAGTAAGTATATGGTAGGACATACACTAATATGCATTGTGTGGATACACAGTCTATCTAGAGAACCAAACAGGAGATTGTACGGCTCTAACAAACTCACAATATAATTTAAATTACTTTGGATCAGCCATTAGAGTTTGTCCCCTGCTGAGTAGACTCTGGAGTCCCAATGAATTTTTTACCTAGTAATTTGTTGTGGCTCTGTGTGTGTGGGGGGTGAAGATGCTGTTCCTATACAATGTAAAATCACATTAACACTTGCTTTTGTTACCTCAAATATTGCAGGTTTGGTTTAGAAGGCCACTGAGGCTGGAAGGAAGTTTTGAAGCCCTGAAGTTCATGGGGGGCTTATTTTTGTGCAATGTGGATTCCATCCAAAAGCATACAGGAAAGCGGTGCCTGGAATTGAAGGTGAATGTTGTGACCCTGTTGACCTGTCCCATTCAGGGACTGGATTCCTCCACCCTTACTTCAGCTTCTTGGTGGTCTTCAACATGAATTGTAACTTCATGTGGGAAAGCAACGTCACAGCTCTGTCATACATAACGGAAGGCAGACGAGCCTCCAGCAGTAACCCTGCCATCCAGAAGCAGTGGTGTCTCTAGATGGATTTTGAAGTTCTGAACCATTTTCAGGTCTTGGAGGATGGTGGGAAAGAAGCACATCTCACCTGAGGCAAGTCACAATCTCTGGCTGTTCCTTGGGTCTCTTGGCTTCTGTGAGGAAACCGGGATGGCTCATTTTGGGATGAATCCACTTTTGGATAGTTTTTGCTCAGGCCCCATAGATGGTCAGGTGAGATAAAAGCAATTGCATTCCACATGCTGATTTCAGTCATGCTGAAGTGACCGAGCATCGTCAGCACATAGCACTCTTCCTAGACATGCCACTTTCTCCCCTTCTGGCTTTCCATGCCAGTAAGATCCAAGTCTTCTCCAAGTAAATCAATGGAGATGTTGCTGTTGTATTTAGCAGAAACTGTTGGCTCTGTGGGTACATGTGTGCCCACAGATGGGGAAGGACTTGTTCGTCTGGATATCTGCAGCAAAGGTGGGTAATTATCCCTGATCACGGGGTAGATTTCAAGCTGGTCATCACCGTGAAAAAAATCAACATAATGGGGCTAGCTGAAACTCTTAAGTAATATTGAAAACAGGGATTTAGTAGGAAGAAGTACATCAGCAGTGTTGAGAAGGCTTAAGGCTATTTGAGTGTCATCCTGTATGCCTATCTACTGGTTGAGAAGAAATGGCGGGGTGGGACCCATATGATTTTGGCATATGTATGCAAAAATCACCAAATCAAGAACTGTTTCATAATAAAGTATATTATTTACATAATTTGGAGAGTCTCAGTAGAAGGTTTTATGTCAGGTCCTGAACAACCACAGTGAGGATGGAAATGAGATTTTGAGGGACTCTTTCTCCTAAATGGCACAGCCACTTTTGCTACCTGTACTTTGTGCTTAGGATACTGAATGTGTTTCCAGACAACAAACAGTATCAGAAAGAGACCACTCTAACAAAGAGATAAAGGAAAGAGATTTGGGAAAGCAGTAAGGAGAAAAATCTAAGTCTACCCATAAAATCTAATTTCCAGCTTTGGAACAGGGTGATCTACGTTTTTACCAACAGCTTTTCATATAGAACTACTGAATCTAGTTTTACTAGTGAAAATAGTTGGATATTGGTATGTATGTATTTCACTCAGAAAATCCCACATGTCAACAGATCACAGAAAAGTCATATTAGTATTGATGTGAAATCAAATGGTCATGCTTGGATCAATACCTTATAATAGTATTGTGATGTTTGGGGAATATGAAATGCAAATTAGCAGTGATTGAAATAGCATTTTCATTTTGTATTTTAAATAATGTATATTCTGCATTTTGCACATCATTATATCATATGTACACACACCCCCACATACCTACAAAGGCATATAATGTATATCTAATAGTATATCATGACCGATGAATTGTGCTATTGGGCAGCTGTGATTTGCCTGTAAGACTGTGAAAATTGTAAAGAAAATTATAAGTCCAAGAGGAATTTGCTTGAAGAAAGCCTTGTTAACTACTGAATTAAGGTCTTTGTATTTGACCCAATGAGAAATTTTGGCAAGATAAAGCAATTATAATCCTGGGATGAGCGAAATTTTGTGTTCCCCCTCATTTTATACAATATGTGGTCTTTATATTGCATTGAGATATAAAACATATCTCTCAGTATTACTTCTCTATTTATGCCAGCCCAAAAAATCGTTTAATCATAATGACAAAGTAGTCTTTTAAACTCATAATTATTGCAATTTTGATGGTTTCCTTCTGATTTGTTATTCTAAATTAAGATTGCTGTTGAATACAGACTAATGGAGTGATGTGTTGTAAAGTATTTTGACTTAGAGCTATCATTCGGTCTTAATGATTACATAATATTTTGCCATCAAGTTTACTGCTTCATATTTGAATATTACCTATGTATTTCATATTATTCAGTGTGCTGAACTTTTGCACCAGGAATGTTTACACTGGGCACAAAGTTACCCTGTATTGCTTCTACACAGTGAGCCCACTGTCAAATAGGAAGAAGTATCTTCCACTATGACATATCTCATCTTTTTCGGTGCTCTAGCAGGATGACAGAAGAAGATGTAAGACTTCTAGGTGGTGTTCAGAGCCAAGGTGCTCAACAGTAACAAAACACCCCTTTTATCTGTCAAGAAATATGCTGTTGGTGAAATGGGAAAAGAGACAGCAAAAGTAATTCTGGAGAAGACGTTAAGACAGAAGGAATGTATTCAGAAGAGAGCTGTGTGCTCAGACATCTGGGAAACATGTATGCAGAAAGAAAGAAACAAAGAGGCAGCAGATGATGGAATGAAGAACAAATTGCTAAAGGGATAAAAAACGATGGAAGATGTGATACCTGGTGAGGCCACTCTGCATTCAAATCTATCTGAGGAGGAAGCATTTGTGGAAAAACAAATTGACTCTCATACGAGAGCTTAAAACCCAAATGCTCCCTTCTCCCTGTAGATGCTGAAGAAGCTGGGATATTTGCTATAGAAATGGGATGTTATGCTGAAGTTCATGGTGACGATGTCCATACTGATTTCTCCTTTCCACTATAGAAATAGCTACAATTTAATAAATGCACGAGATATACATGTGATACCTGTCCCAGTTGCACATTTAAGGCATATTTCTGCATCAACAGAGGATCATCTACATCTTCTAGATATCTCCAGCATCATTCTGGATTGTTGCTGACACTTGCAATATCTCCTTCCTCCCTCTTTGAGAGATGTGAGGGAGAAATCAGCCTCACACAAAATGTTAGTTAGTCCAAGCCCACCTTTCAACAGGATCATAGGGAAAAGTGCTGTCATTCTGTGCCATTCTCTTGACTACTGTTGTGTATTGTACCTGGCAATTGCATAGACCACAAATGGTCTTCTTCTTTCTTTTCATACTTCTAGTGAACTGTGCGCTACCAGACACAACTGAGAATCATGTTTGAAAGTGTATAGCTACATGTAAATGTTCTTTTATGTTTTCTATAAAAGATACTCCATAAAAATAAATTGCACTGTATTATGTTTACATCTTATCAGCTGCTTCTGACTTGATGTTATAATAATGGAACTTTTATAATGCAAATAACTACACGTAAGGGCCACAGAAAATCAATAGTTTGATATTTTAACATCCTGTTTAAAATGAACCAAAATATTTAAGAAAGGTCACATACTTTTGCCCAGGAACTACTTTTTGAAGCAGGACAAAAATTACTTGGTTTGTTTGCATGCAAGACAAGTGACTTGGTTATCTGTTTAAGAGTTAACCACATGAAATATTTTGCTTTCCAAACCTTAGACCTTTTTTCCTATCCTTAAAATAAACCTCATTTCAAGCTATTCTTTCTAGTAATGAGGCAGCAATCTGGGCTGAAAATGTGTATTGCCAGTTTCAAACAAACAGATTTGAATATGTCTGTGTTTAATAAGTAGACAAGTACCATCAAGCTTTGACCAAATCTTGAACAGAGAAGCAGAGACCTTCAGAAAACTGCTAAGTCAGATGCTTCTGGAGAAGGGCTGTGATTTCTTGGATGCATCAGTGTACTCTTAGGTAGGAAAACACAAAAAATGAATTGTTTTAATTTCATTTGTGTTTCTTCAAGAATGACACAACTTATCTAAGCATCCATTTACTTTCATTGTCTTCCATGTAATAAGCTCTTGTGACTTTTCACATCCTCGGATTTAAAGTCATGTGAGCTAAAATCTTTTGAAATGCCAGTACTGGAAGTTATGCTCTCTCAGACATGTGCTGCCCTACTCCAGTTAGGAAGCAGGATGATTACTTTTGAGACAGATGAAGAGGGAGCCATAACTCCACTTGTGTCTATGACCAAAGTGGAACCATGTAGGACTGGCTGTTTCTCATTTAAACTGCCCCAGTTTTGCAGACTTCTATAGGAACTCTACGGATGGAATCTCTAAAATGGGGTTCTTTTCTCCAGTGACGTGATTTCCCTCTCAATTGACACTAAGTCAAACAAATGTAATGAATCCTCAAGGGTGATAACACAGACAAGATTTCACCATTGCTGACAACTGCTGGAAAGCTGTGACTCAATACTACTTTGCCCATGAGCTATGAAATGGCTATTTCCATAATATCATTGCACTAACTGTTCCTCCTATAAGTTACTACAATGACAATGAATCCCTATAACCCAGGGATAGCCAGTAATGAAGAATAAATAGCTTTTTGATAGAGGGACAGACTGGGGTTACTAACTGCTGCTTCAACGGTTGGAACTGGGCATCATTGATAATACTGCCTAAATTTAATTACTTCGTTTTGTGACACACAGTATCCCCCTTGTCTTAGCCTAATTGTTTTGGCTTGCTATTATGGGGAGAATAGTTTGTGCTTGGAAAGGAAAGGAAGGTGATTTTTAAGTTATAAAATAATGTGAATTAGTTTTCTGTTATTTATAGCAGAATATAAATATAGCAGACCATATAACATCTTTCCGTTATTTGAAGCATTCATGACATAATCACTGTATTCCCTGAGCTTACTTTCAAAGGAGATTGTCCAACAGTTCCAGACAGAAAATAAGTCTATTGTTATTTATGT
The DNA here is from genome assembly GCF_018691265.1 of Tyto alba. Taxonomy (NCBI): domain Eukaryota; kingdom Metazoa; phylum Chordata; class Aves; order Strigiformes; family Tytonidae; genus Tyto; species Tyto alba. Next base: position 29,477,761 of record NW_024881327.1, on the reverse strand, counting down.
CAGGAGTTGAATATGATCATGTGTAGTTTTAAACCATGAACCCCTAAGCATGCTGTGATGCCATGAGAACAGAAAGCCTAGACTAGTTCATAAAAGCTGTATCCTTCCAGCCGAGGAAAGCAAGCGGTGTGTTCCATATTAACTGTGTAAGAAAGTAATTATATCTAACAAGAAACAGAAAATAATGTTATGACGCTATGTAAAGAATTAATTTACCCCAACAGACATTTTTTCTTAAATAGTTTTCATACTTTTATTCTAAATTGTATCACTATGACTTTTAGGTAAATAAATGTATTTTACTTCATTTTCTCTTCTCTTTTTGTTTGCTAGACTAATTTTATTTTCAGAAAGAGATATGTCAAAGTTACCTTATGTTAGTTTTAACATCAAGATATCATCTGAGGATTTATGTAAGAGATAAATTTATGAATAGGTGGTGTCTATTTCCCTTTTAAATTCTACTTACTGTTGTTGCCATCATTGTTATCATTATCATGTCATCTGTAAGGCTGCAAAATGTGACATTTTAAAGATATGTTTGCTAGTGGCTTTTTCAATTTCTGTTTAACTAAAATGTTTCCTACTTCATTCAACTACCCTTACAATTTACATTAGACAACACTCCATCAATAAAACCATCAAAATGATCTACTACATTGCAGACAAAAGTTATTGTGTCAAGTTGACACTAATCAGTTAATTCCAGTAAACCTTCAGATAAACAAAAGCTTGTTGTCTATTACTGATGTGTGTGATTAGCCCCCTGTATGTCCTATAGCTATGCACATCTATAGAGATGTATCTGGCAGACACTTGGCCTGAGGGCTCTATATGTAAACCAGGACAGGATCTATAGTTAATGATGTTGACCCTGACTCCCTCAACAGAGATTGGATTCAGTCCTCATAATATCCCGACAGCTGATATGTATACTGTGCTAATAATATTATCAATTACTTATGCTACTGTGATTCCCGGTGCTTAAAGCTGATAAAAGGTTCTTTCACGTTTCTTTTTTTTACATCGCTGCTATCCTACTGATCACATGTTAGTTGGATATTTTCATTCTGAAGCCCATTTATTAAATAACTGCTGCTAAGGTAGTGGGTAATATTTGAAGCTAGGAAGTCCCATGTCTTACATTCTGGGTAAGATGATAGTTTTTAATTTTGTTTTTCTCTTTCACGTTTCCTCTATTCCAGAAAAGATGGACTGAATATTTATCTACAGCTTCTGTGACTTTTGTCTAGAAAGTCTGTAGAAGCAGCTGGTGATCTGAGAGGTCTCTAGGTATACTTGTTCAACCGGACAAGCTTCAGAGGTCCGGCATTTTCTGAAAGCCAGACCCTCTGTGCCATTGCTCTGAATTGGGGCAGTCAAAACGCAGTGGTCTGAAGTCTGTAGATACTTCCAAAAGCTCAGCCATAATAATGCAAATGCTGGTCCTTCTGACCATCTTCGTCACTGCAAAGCAGGCCTGCCTTGCCCAGCACGTCCAATGGGCGGTGAAGGTCTGTGTACAGTGAAGATTAGAGATTTTGGCCATGTTTAAGCCTGAGCAAACCCCTGACTTTTATAAACAGCATGACATTGCTCTTAAGATACATTTTGCAGTAACTATAGAATATATTTAATATTTTTTTTTTGTTTGTGCTACAGCAAGGTGAGCACAAGGGACTTTACCCACTACTGTGAAATTTGTACACTCTGTGTATATGCACAAAAAAGCCAGACTGTGCCATCCCTGGGGCAGGGACCTACCCTTCTCTATGCTTGCAAAGCATTAAGTACATACGATATGCTTACACAGAGAGCAGATAATTACAGCATGAAGGAAGGTCTGTGTGTGGCAAAGCCTTTCTTTACCCTGCTCTGCTTGCACATACAGAAGCTGGTCTTCTGGCTTTCGGTCCCCACGATGTGCCCTTCTCGGCACAGGGTGGGAGCTGCGAGCAGCCCAGCTCTTCCTCCGAGCAACCGGATAGCAAGGTTGAGCCGCGCTCCCATGCACTGAGCTGCTCTGGCTGAAATGATGACAGGGACCACTGTTAAAAATTAAATTCTGCCTTATTTTTTGTGCAGTTCTTGTGAGTCACATTCGCGAATAGTAGCGAGAGATTTAATGATCGCATATTTTTTATCTTATTTCACTTCGGTCGATGCCAATTTTTTTCTGTTACTGTCGACTTAGAGCTCAAAGTAATTTAGTAATTGATTCTAAGCACGGCAGCTCGCCAATGGCAGCTCTCTATTCAGGGGAATATCTTTGCTAATTTTATCCATCAGAATGAGATTACCATGCTAATCTTTCCTAGCCCTAGTACCTTGGTCAGTTGGGACACACTGATGCAAATGATGTTATTAAACACAAACCCTTCACCCAAGACAGAAGAAAAATGAAAGCAGGAGAGATGAGCAAATCAGAATGTGTTACAAGGATTTCTAAGGCTGAGCTGGCATTGTCTGCGTGTGTCCTCTTCATCACCCCTGAGCTCTTGAGCTCCTATTTCTGAAACAATCTATGGTTGCTTGTTTGTTTATATCTGAATTTTTCCTCCTCAGAAAGATTTGGCTACCTTTACACGTTCTTAGTGTGTAAGGTGTAGCAGCCACGGCTCTTACAAGAGAAGCTTTCTTTTCTCTGCAACAGTCTATTTGCAGCCTGTATCTATTAGTAAGATCTATCAGCATTTCAAATCTCTTTTCTCTTAGGTTAGAAAGGATGCACTGCATGTGGCTGCTCTGAGTGACAGTGCTGTAATCCCCTTTATCTTAATCATGGGTGCTTTTGAGAGGACCCCCCTGTTCTTGGCCATTCAGGAGAAAAGAAGCCTTCAGTTAAGGTTTTTCATCTGCTGCTTTTTCTGCTATAGAGCCTTGTTTTGGAATATGTCCATCAGCTTGGTAACTCCATCTTGTAAAGGATGGAGATCTCTGGCACGAGTCCTGCAAAGCACTAAAGCATATGCTTTACTTGCAGGGGCCACGCAGAGCTCCGGCTGTAACTCCCTCCGCTCGGCATAATGGGATCTGCTGATAACTGGGCCTCATCTAGCTCTGCCTGATTTCAGATCCACTTTCAATCAATAAGAAGCCTTTTAAAATCAAGCCAAATTTGACCCTGAAAAGCAGTTTTGGCCCATCTGTAATTCAGATCAGTCCCATCAAACGTGCAGTCTGTTTGGCAGATGATGCTGAAAAAAATAGTGTAGAAAGACCAGCATCTACTTGTACAAAACATTTCACTAATTCTTGGTATTCTGTGATATATTAATAATTATCTGTTGTTCTTCTTCAGGAAAGAACACAGAACATTTCTCCAAGTCATGACTCACACAGTCCAGAAACTACAAGGATCTCATTTGTTCTTCTGAAGCTCCTACACTTTGTGCTTAGGTAATTAAAAAGCCATATTTCAGAACTTCTTTCTTGTCCTAACACTTCATCTCATTACAAGAACCACTATGAGTGACAGAAAGTAATTTGTTTAATTGCATTAACATTTTTATTATAAAACCACAACAAAACCACATATAATATGTTAATTTGTTTTCTGCCATTTGTTTTATTTAATTCTATTTTCTTCTTAGTTTGCTTATTTATTTTTTTTGCAATCAGCTTTAAAACAAAGCCAAAAATGAAATTATGTTTTCAGAAGATCAAAAAATAGAAGATATACATAGCTGCAGAAGAAATTAAACTAATCTAAATAAATGTACTGAATGCATTTTATGGCTTGTATTTTAACAGAAAAAGGAAAGATGTCTCAAAATGCTCAATTCAAAGGTTAAAAATGCAAACTGTGATTGCCTCTGGAAGAGTTACACTCCCAAGAGCAGTTATCTGAAAGCTTAAATTCTCAAGGGCGAATTAGGAGAAGCACTTGTGGGCAGTGTACGTCACCGTCTACTTTTATCAAGCCAATATTTTTGATAGACATATATATTGTGTTGGCAGTTTAGAGAGTTCACCAAACACCCCAGTTCTTGGGAAAAGCTCAGATCTGGGAATTTACTTAGAACCTTGGCTTTCGGCGCGGCAGAGCCAGGGGTCGGTGGCGCTGCGACACAGCCGCCCCGGGGAGCGGGTGCTGCTCCCTGCGTCCCCTCCCGCGCTGCTGGAGCAGCATCCTGAGCATCACTGCGAGGCAATGTCAGCGGGAAGGTGAGTGAGAGGCACGCTGCCTGCCACCAAAATGCTCCTCTTCCTCATGAGCCCCACGGAGAGAGTGTCATTTGTAGACAAACATTGCCCGATGTCTGACTTAATTCTTATTAGGTTGTCATTTACGGGTGATCATTAGATCTTTGTTTGATGTTAAAGATACTCTCTCCTAGAAAATATGGTGCTGTTTCAAATATTTGATAGGCATTTCTTAACTGACCACCTTAGAAAAGAAAATAGTTTTTTACTAATGGCAAGATCACTCACTTCAGGCTGTTTTCTCAGTTCTTTGATGTCACAGAACTGAAAGAAATACCTGCTTATTCAGATAATTGATGTAGTCCTTCCTACACTTGTAAACTAGGTACACAGCACTCCCCTCCTACTTTAGGAAGCTATAAGCAGTGATATAGAAAACAGCTGGGCTATGCTTTTCTTGCTCAGCTAAAGATACAGTTGTTCACAGTCAGAACAAGGGCAAGATCCAAGGCTACCATACAACAAAGAGGCTCAGGTATTTTACAAATGGAAAATAGCTAAGCTGCTTTTACCAAAGCAGTAACATTTGGCACATAAGGTGTCATGCTCTCAGATGTGGCTACTTACACGGCCATGCCTGCAGCTGCACGTCTGGCACCTTTCTCCACTTGCTCCTTGCCAGGCAGCTCTGGGGGAAAGGGACCTTCATGGACCATGCCAGTGAATGGGGCATGGCACTATTCAGGATATCACCATGAACACAGCCTGAGGGCCCACCCAGGGATTCATCACCTCCCCACCTGAAACGAGATCAGCTGCTTCCTGGGAAATGGTATAATCAGTCTCTCCAGCTACCTTGAAGCCCCAGTAGTAGGTAAACAGTGTTAGGGAAGAGAAAGAGGAGTTTGTTTTGCCATGGGAGAAACCAAGACATCTGGTTGACAAGTTGAAAAACAGTGATCACAACAACCCAGTGCATTAACAAAGTTTATCTGAAAGTCAGAGCAGGTCCCAGCTGAAGTATAGTTTCCCACCTAGGCATCACTCAGCCATAGGATCTGGGGGACCCTGCAGAGGGGGTCCCCCCACATGCCCAACCTCAGCCCCTCCCTTTTGCTCATGGTCCTTACTTATGTGTACTGTTAGTCTCTCCTTGAGGGCAAATTAGTCCTCAAAGCAGACTCTGCTGTTTTTCTGGCCCTTTTCCTCCTGTTCTCATCTCTGAGGAACATCATTCTACAATGGTCATGTGTTCATGAAAGCGCTGTCCCTTATCAAGATGACTGTTTTTTCTTGATAGCTGATTCTTAAAGCAAATGCAGTCAAAACACATTTCACCCATTCTTCCCTGTAGCCAGCCTGGGCTTCACTCTTCCCACTGTACCCTTTAACAGGCCACCTGTGTTCAGCTTTAGACAAGTCTCTTGTTTACTGTGTCTAATAACGGTTTGGTTGTGATGTCACGTTATTGTATGTAGCAAGAAGCAGGAGTTATACAAGTGCCATATAAACTGGACAGGTCTCTGTTAATGCCTAGCACTGCGTAGAGAAGCATGCATGCAAAGATGTCAGGGGAAGATATGAAAATAAACTGTGCCTGACTTTACATCATCTGAAAAATTGGTCTGCAGAGGTTCCTGCTGCTTCCAGTCTCATATTCTGCTGCATAACAGCCTACAGAGGACTAAACCCAAAATCTAGTGACGGGCTGTTACCACTATCATCAACCTGACCATAGCAAGAAGAAAGGAACAGCAGAAGGAAGGCAAGATTTTTTTCATGTGGCAATGAAAGAAGATTATTAAAATTGCTGCTGTACGGAAAAAAAAAAACAGTGCTGAAACAGGGACATACATACTGATATCTGGTACAGAGGCTGACGGACATCTCCTGAGGGACCAGGGTGCCTGCAGATAGGATTTGGTGTGGGACTTGGGACTCTGCCTGCTGCTTGACCACTCCTCTCCCTCTTTGTACATTTCCCCCCTCCCATCGTGTCCTGGCAGAGTCTCCAGGTGTGAGGTGACATGGTTATATGGGCCCAGTCTCCTGGCAAAGGGCTCCTGGTGTGGTGCAGCTTGCAAGAGAGCTCCAGCTGAGGCTTGTGTGCCATTCTCACTGCACGAGTTGTAACGTGCTGCCACCACTTAATCCAGCATTATTTCCCACAAGGGGCAAGTGATAAACAGAAAAAAACCCCTCAGTAGCAGCCTCTGATTTTCTCTCCCCCACTGGGGAAGGGATGTGGAAGAGCACTTGTACCCATGGAAATACGGTGGTCAATTTTCTACACCACATGAGCATAGCTGCACTTGAGGCTTACCTTGAAACTCTGTGTGCATTCATTGATAACCCTATTATGAAATTCAAGAGACCTAATGCAATTGTGTCTAGGAAGATTTACTTGTTAAAAGGAAAACAACTTTCACATAAATAATTTACTACAACAGAAAAATAATCCTCTGTGCTATCATCCTTGCATTGAAACTAATCGAAGGGAGTTATTTTTAAATTGCTTGGAAGTGTACTTCTGTCGTTTCACTGTCAATAAATACACTGTTTCAGCACAGCACTTTGCTAAACGCATCTGAATTTTCAAGGGGGAAAGGAATTGATTAGAATTTTTGAAAAAATGCAGAAAGAAAAAGTTCCTACAGGAAATTTGTATGCTGGAAAATTCACAACTCCTTTAATAACCTGAAAATGGGGCTTGTTTCCTGTATTGATTCAGGTCTGGCATCTGATTTGTCACTGAAGTTTTGCCTTTGACCTCAGTGGGAACAGATCTTTAATCCTCTGCTGAAATGGATTTGTCTAAATCCTGAAAAAAACAGCAGAGTTCAACCTCAATAAGGAGCAGTCAGAATTATAACAGATGTATGAACGTCTTTGTTTGACTTCTTGATCTGACTACAACTGAAAGAAATAATAAGAATCACTAAGGGGGTTATTTATTTATTTATTTCTCTCTACATTTTTTTTTTTTAACTTTTCACCCATTTTACCAGATCTACCAGCAGGAGCTACAAGGACTGTGAACACCACTTGCATTTTTAAATACCCTTGCATGTACATCAAACCAAGTAAGAATATCTGCACTTTCAGTTAATCTAGACAATATTTTCTAGGCAAATATTGTGTCTGTCCAGGACAATTATCTTTCTGGTTTTTATTCCTGTCCCAATTCCTGGTCATTACGGTGATTCTCTGAAAAGATGTGCCTTTCCCTATGGAGGCTGCAGCTGCTTCAAAAAAGGCAAAATTAGCTTTTAGAAATGCACGTGGGAACAGTTCTGAACTTGGGAGTTGGCAGGGTGTTGGGCCACACACCAAACTCCCTCGGTCAAATCCTGGCTGAGCCACTCGGAAACCCCTGCCTGTCCTGCCTTGGCATTTGAGTTGGTCAGTGGGGTCTGGGTTGAGACAAGCAGGGATTTGGTTTGTGCTTCCACTGAACAGCCTTTGAGTTCAGGAGCCAGAAATATAAGCTGAGCATCCATACGTGACACTAAGGTGAAATCTAAATGCATGTTCTTAAAATTAAAAGCTAGAAATAATCACAATTGTCGTTTAAATGAAAGTTCTGGGTGGACGAACGGCCTTTCTGTACATGGACAAGTCTTCTTTTTTGTTTTTCTCCAGTGATTTTTAATAAAAGCTGCAAAGTGAACAGTTTTGGTTTCTAAAACCTGACATTTTTCATTAGAAAATATATAAAGGTATGGAGAATTTGTGGGTGTGTATTTGGTTTGAAATGTCTCTTTTTAATGATAACAGCTAGCTTTATTGGAAAATCCTCTCAGAAAATGCTTACCATTAACTTGAAATCTCTCTGAAAGACTGATAGGATTTTGTTTAGTGAGTGTTTAGTTCCAAGAATGCAGCAGCGTTTGCCCTAGCATAAACATTTTGGGGAGATTCATGCATATTCAGTGGCAGTAAAAGGGCACTAAACACAGGTTTGTGTAAAGACTACAGGATATTAGATGTATCAGCATAAGAAGCATTCTTGCCTCTTATTTTTATTCTCTCCTACTCTTTATGTAATCCTGCCAGGAGGTCTTTTATATAGCTCCCTGAGCATGATTTAACCACTGTGGGATATACTTGAACTGGTATAACTGTTAAATATAGACAGACTAATTCAGTTTTAGTCAAAGTCCCAGAAAGACATCAGAGAAATCATGTCATCTCTTGTGCTACCTGAATGTCACTACTTCAGAGGAAGTCACCTTCCAGAAGATGTCATCTCAGTGTCTCTTATTGTCCTGTTGTGTCACGGTTTGGATCTCCACACTGTTAAAAACCAACCTGTTAATTTCCATGCACAATCTAATAAGTGCAGAGGAGTCAGTGTGGAACAGTCTTATTCACAGCTGGTTATTTTATGTTTCTGTAATTAACGTAGCACACGCAATTACAGCTGTCGATACTCTTCGGCTGAACCTACCTAACAACTCGCTTGCTCTGACAGAGCAAGATCCTGTTCCCCCCTTCCCCCAGATCACCTCTCCCTCTGCCCCCTGCCCTACCACGAGCTCTTCCCTTTCCTTCTAACACCTACCTCGTGCTCAGTAGCTCCTGTGCTGAGCCAATTCAACTCGCTCACTTGGTGGAAACCTACCTGCTTTCTTTGCTAGGTTATTCTTCTGCCAATGTAGTGCATTGAATTGGCTCAGCACTGGGTCCTGTGAATGCCAGAAGGAGCACAAGGGGAAGGGGAGTGCATAGTCAGCATTGGGGTGAGCTGCAACGAGGATGGAGGTTGGAGTCCCTGTTTTGGGTCAGAAAGCCACTAGACTGGGTAAAACTGTAGGTGTGATTTCCCCCTCTCTTGACAAGTAAACCCGCTGTGTTCATCAGGGGCATTCCCGTGAGCAAGCAAGGCTGCAGGAGCCCTGGAGCTGAAGGTGTCTGCTTTGCTTGGACTGTGTCTCAGGGCTGACAGACTGCTGTCTAAGAAGGCATGGCATTTGACTGAAGCTTTTTCTGGTGTTGGGCATTGTCAAGGTCTTTCTGTTGACAGGGTCTCTTCAGTGTGAATTCAAGCTAAAGCCTTTCTAACAGTGGGGACTGTAATTTGGGCTTCTCTGCCTGTCTATTTTCATGCAATATGTGGAAACATAATTGCTTTTGAGCCTGTTACTGATCAAACTTGATTGAAATCAACCAAGGGCTTTGGAAGTTATTACAGAAAGCCTAAAGAAAGACCTAGACGGACACACAAGAATCATGACTTCAATGAGCTTCATTTCCTTAGGAAGCCAGGCAAAAAATTACTCTTCCTTCATGGTCTAATTTTCTATGGACAGAGATACCAGAACACTAATGCATAAAAATTGCAGATAACACTGAGGCTCTGCTGACAAGCGGAAGAAATTCCAGCATGCTGTTCCAGACCGTTCCCCCTCAAAGTTATCCATCCTTCTCAGCATGCATAAGGACAGCATTATTAGTATGTGCATGAGCTGTCAGGGCGAAACATCTGGTGTAAGACAACCAGTTTGTCTTCCACAGCTGCCGCAATCTGTTTCTAAAATTGTCTTAACAACCCCATGAAGAATCAGCCCAGTGTACGGGTGATCTTCCTGTGCCAGGGAGATACTGTAATGCAAGCCAGGGGTCCTAGCACTGTGCAGGACTGAAGGGATTTCCTCTCCATAGGTACCTTTGACTTATGTTTTCTGCAAAATATGGCCATGTGTGTTGAACAAAGTTTGCTGTCGAAATTCTACTGAAATAAAAATACATCAGATGTTCTTAAAAGTCTCAACCTTGTAGTGTTTTGAGTTATTCTTTACTTAATCTGTGTATGTGTGAATCTAGTGATGATAGCACTAGCTATCAATGGCCAGGACTTGCTGCCAGCCCTGGCTCCTGATTACCCATTGCATGCCAGCAGTCGAGGATAGCACTCACACCTTTATTCAGGCTGCACACAATAGGATGTACTGTGGCTCTTAGTGTCAGACAGGAGCCTCTTCTCAGCTACTGCAGAGTCCTCTGGCTCTCTTAGAAGCAAATTTAATTTTTCAGAGCACACAGGTCCAGGCATGGTTCCCAGTTTTTCAGGGCAGGCTCGTGTTTAGTGAAAAAGCAGTAGGACTGCACCACAGTCTTGCAGAAGCTTCCTGCAGGTCTTGTTGTGTCCATGGACCCCTCCATTCACCTGGGCCTTGACCACTTCTAATGCTGTGTCCATCATATAAAAACTGGTTTGCTCAGATGCAGGCCCCTCACCGTCTCCTTTGCAGTAATGCATACTGAGCCATCACTGCTGTCCTCAAGTCGGCAGATGACACATCTCCTACAGTAAACAGAAAAACAAGGGACTATCTACCTTCAGGATGACTTGTGGTGTTATTACTGCATCAGTGCACTTCCTCTTGTCTAGGAGAATTACTCTCCACAGCTGAGAGGTAATTTAACTCACGGGCTCATTCACCTCTTGGCCTCCATGCTGCTGTTCTGAATATAATAGCCATGGGTGCGGGAGGGAACAGGGTATGGAAAGAGCGCATGGCCATTAGGAGCAAGGATGGAATCCCCAAAGCAGTTCACTCTGCTGGAGTGACATCCAGAGTGACTTTTTGTCCACTATTGTCCTGCCTGAATTAGAATTGGCAGGGAAGGGGTGAAAGGACACGGATCCTGTTTCCAGTCCTCTGAGCCATCCACTCCCCTGAAGGGTATTTTGAAATGCAAAATACAGTTCTTTCATCTTTGCTGTAGCAGCATTATTTAAAACACAAATGTAGCTAAACTATTCAAATACACAGGTTAAAAACACATTTGAAGTCCCAGCCTCCTACAGCCTAACTCCAGAATTGCTGGAAAACATCAGCCTGATTAAATACTGGCAGTGTATTTGCATGGTGCACCCATGGTCTGAAAGTGCTGTACTGCTCTGACTGTTGCTACCAGTTTCTCCATTATTCTAGCCAATGAGTTGATACAAAGTGCTGCTGTAAGGTTTGTTCAAAATTCAGCTTTAAATTTTTCACAATACTCACTGTTTGTGGCTTTATTTGATTTTTTTTTTTTTTTAAATCTGTCTTGGAGTTTTCAAGAAATAGTGGATTGACAGTGTAATTGATGTCAGTAGGTAAGAGCTGGATGTTTCCTTGGAGCATCTCACCTAATCATGCTGCATCTTTCAAAAATGAGGTGAACGAGCCCTGCAGGGAGCTCCTGCCCGTGCTCCAGCCCTCCCCGTGATCCTTCTGCTACGGAGGAGGGTCACAAAGCTGCACATCCATGCCTGAATACACCCACAAATTGCCCAAATAGTGGCATGAATTTGTGGACAAGTCACAGATACAATGGAAATAGACTGGATTTGGACTGTGCTTATTTAAAGTGTTAAAAAACTCAGTTTGGGCACCCAGGTTTAGCAATTTTGACTACAGCCCCTCTTATGGTCCTCAGTTTCTATCTGTAAAATGGGAATAATGATATCATCTGTTTTTTTTTCTGAGATGTGGCAAAGATAAAACCATAGATATATTTTAAAGCACCAAGTTACTGGGATGAAAGCTATATAAGAGCACCCACAAAGAAACAAATGTCTTTAGTTCGGATCTTGAACAATATGTGGTAAATAATGCTTGGGGATTAAGACATAAAAAGATAGGAAATTTGTGATAAGTGTTTGTTTTGCTCAATGAATAAGTCAAGAATCCTGTAGAGAAAACCATGTATGATTAAGTAATAAAAAAAGCCCTCTGTATATATGCTTAAGATTTCATTTACAGTTGTACAGGCAGTTTTTATCCAAAATTTAAGTGTTTGACTTTTTTACCTCAGCATTCCTGCAACTGTAGTTTTATGAATGGAATATATATGCATCCTCCTTTTAACTGCTGCTTTCCCATCATTTATTTAAGAAAACATTTGAATTGCTTTAGATGTCTTATGAAGTTAATTAAATAAAATTAGGGATAATTAAGTGTCATAAAACATGATATAAACTTGTAGATGTCAAGGGGGATGCTTAAAAACAATGACAATGACAGGTAAATTTGACATATGTCAGTATCTTTTCCATAAGTTTATATACTAGATAACTGCATTTGTTTTCTTTTCCAAGCTTCCCTTATCCATATAATCCAATTTTTTTTTTTATTCTGTAGCTTGATTACATTAAATCCATTGTTATTTTTTAAAGTAAAAATTATCTTCTAATCATGTGTCTTGAAATTCCTCAAACACCATTTTATATTAACATTTTTAATTATATAAATGATTGGGTTGGGTTAATTAAAATATATCATTAAGACTGTATTTTTCCTATATTAAAAAAGTGATTGCTTTTTACATCTTCCTTGCTTTTGTTAGAACAGCTCCACTACAAGTTGCTTTATACCAGCCTGTTGTCTACGTCTCTGCACGTTGACCTTTGTTGTAAGATCTGCTATAGACATCACAAACTCTCACATCAATTTACTACAATTGGATGTGGCATCTTCCCGCTAATTTGATTTAGGAAGAAATGCACCTGGCTCTGTTTTTCCCTATAGAATGTTGAGGGAGTTCGGAGTCCTCCCAGATGCCATCTAGCTGAGTAGCCCATGTGTTTTTCAAGGTCTAAGCGGTTTGTCTTCATCTTCCAAAATGTATGCCATTACAATAAGAGAGTAGCTAAATTATTTAATGTAAAAATAAATTTGATTTTAGGTGCAAAATGCATACATATGTGAACACATGTATATGTGCATGTGTATATATGCATTATGTATGTATCTGTTTTATATTCCATATTTTAAAATATAATATGTTATATAATATGTGTGTGTATACATATTCATATATATACATATATATGCATAGAAAATGAGAACATATTCCTATGTTGCAACAATATTTAATATTCTGACTTTTTTACAAATCTATTATTTTTCTTTTTCTTTTTTTTTTTTTTTTTTTTTAAATACTAAGCTGTTACAGGGACTCCTTGCAAGAGGAAGAAAACATTTCAGGTCTTTGTGAAACTTTCCAGTCACTGAATTAGATCATGTGGATCAAGCAGTTTAGGGAGATCGATCCTGTTCCAGTGGCAGGAACAGGGAGAGAATGAACCACAGACTTCTGTTTTCTGTTTCATCCCATAGGTCCAAAAGTAAAACCATGCTTTAAAGCATATACACCAGTCTTCTTTACCGTATAAGAATCTTGAGCAATCAAACAAATTAAATCCCTGATATAGAGATGCAAGTGGATGTGGTGATTAAAATGAGTCTGGACAGTTTGATGGAGGAGGTTGGTGTGGTCCTACTGGAGCAGGAGCTGAACTGAGCAGAGATGGCAGAGGATGGTCCTGCAGTATCCAACAATATTCTAGATGTTTCCACTGGTTTATTTTTTGGCGTAGAGGGTGGGTAGGTGAGGGGGAAAGGTTTACTGAAAGATTATTTTCATGACTAACTATCAAAGTTGATAAAATATGTCTAATGGTGTAAACTCAACATGTTCCACTTTATTGCAGATGGAAAACCTAATTCAATCAAAATGAAACTATTTGAAAACTTCTCATTTTGGCTCTTCAGAACTACAACAGTTGTGTTTAACTGACAACTGGCTGCCAGCAAGTGGAGGAGCAACCCAGTGCTGGACACCAGCTTCAGTGTCCTCCAAGAATCCAGAAGCTTTCCCTGATGCCAGCCAGGCCTGATCCTTGCATGGAGATTAAAAATCATTCTTGATGGAGTAAATGGATGCTGGGTTTGTGCTTCAAAGGGGGGTAGGGGAGAAAAATATGGCTTTTGGAGGGATTTGATGTCCAAGAAATCTGGGGGTAAAATCAGCCCCTATAAGAGGGAATCATGAGTAGCACAAAAAGACAGCTGTTAAAAGCATAAATATCTGATCTTAACAACGAGAGTAGATATATTCAGTGTGAAATATGGTTTTGGAAATGTGAAATGAATTATTAAGGTGATTGTGCTGGCAATAATTTGAAAAACTTAAAACACAAAAATTAATTAGCTATATGCTACAGTTTATTTTGGTACTTAGATTGCAAAAAATATAAATCTCTGTGTAGAAGTAAAAAGAAATGATTTGTTAAAGGTGAAATTGGAGAATTGGACTGTTCTGAAATACATTGACTGCTCCATCTGCTCTTTCTTTTCCTGCCTACAGACTCATGAGCACAGACCATATCTCCAGATGAACCCTTTGCATTTCACCATGTTTCCAGTTTTGATAAAATAACTGAATTACGTGAAACCGATAAAGGAATACTGTTTACGCATTTTGAACCTATTTTGGTTATGCCTTTACAACAAAATCCTTAAATAATTTCTGGAAATGTTTAGGGTAGTTGCACTTTCAAACCATTCAGGCCCTCAGGAAGTAAAACAAAATTGGGTTTTGTTTAGAAAAGTAGTTTGCAGTGAAGTATAGATCTAGAATACAGCCATTATATATTTTATAAATATATTTATTTCTTTTCTCACAGAATAACCTTTGTAAATGGTTCCTCTTTTCAAACCATTTGCCTGTAATTTCCATTTACTGCAGTGACACCTAATGGTAAGAGAAGAAGAATTGATCTCCAGACGCCTTGTTTGCTGTTGAACAAAGCGGGGTTTCGCATTTTAAGCTGGTGGGGAATGTGTGGATTCTTTCCCCTCTCCTCAAAGTGCAAACAGACTCTGCTGCGGTCTGGAAAGCATTCAGCTGCAGGAACAAAAGCATCTAAATGAAAACTATGGGCCTTAGAAAGCCGAAGATCTAGCCTTGCAATTTTTTATAAACTTGTGAGTGCTGAACTTCCATTATGGGTAGGAGAGACAGCTAAGACTGATTATTAAAATGCCTAATAGCAAAATAATACATAGCAATTTTTTGTGGCATATGGTCATGACTATACAGCTGGAAGTTTCAGACTCAAGGGGGCTAATGTTTGTGATGGATATTTTAAATTCATCTGTGCTAAAAGCTGCCAGAAAGTGAGTTATTCAGGTCAGAATAAAAGTTGGCAAGATATATGCCAAAGATGTTCAGAATTTACTTCTATATAACAAGCTTATAAAATATCTTTTTATGCAGCTAAGACCAGCTGGACGAAAGTTAATCAGCCAAATGCAATTATAGGAGGTGTAAGTCTTATTAATGTATTAGGAATTCTCAGGGTACCACTGGACCATTCCAGATGTGCTGCTGCATAATGAGTACAGCATAACCTTGATCAAGAAGCCAATCTGCCCAGTATCCTCATCTCTTCTAATAATCTATATAATATTTACTTGCGATGGCTCAGAAGGGACTAATAGAAATAATAGGCTCTCATTCAAAGGTAGACTTCATTTTCTAATAAATACGGCTCAGTATAAGCCTGAAATGACAAAATTTCACTTCATATTTAGTAGAAAATGACACTTCTTTAAACATGCAGCTAACCAAAGGCAGGCCTTATTTAATATTCTGGTTAGGACAGGTGTGGTTTGATGCTGTAAAAGCCAAACGAAATGATCGGGTTTGTGTTGGACTAGTGACAGCTTCCAATGGGATATTTTTTACTGAGATACCAGGCAGCCAACTTCAGGGAGATGGATCTTCCAGACAGCTCTGAAGTGAGACGACAACCAGGCAGGCTGAGAGGGAAGAACAGATTGCAAATCCTGGGAGAAAATCTGGAACTTGTGAAGACAGGAAGTTTGTCTATTGGGGTTTTGTTTTCTCAAACTGTGGCAGGATTCTGCCCTGTTGGTTATGAGGGAGCTTGAGGAAAAGCTACCTGCTGTGTCTCACTAAGCCACTTCTTCCTCTGGACAGATAAAAGAAACAGAATAGGAGGCTTGAATCTGACCTGCCTACTCAAGCTACCCATAAAAAATATCCATACACTGTTTTCACCTTCTGTTTATTAACATGACGTTCATAGGTCAACCTTCTTACCTGCAAATGTATTAACTGGGTAGCCACAGGGACACCAACCTTTACCCTCAGACATTTGTGCAACTTGCTGGCCATTGGTAATTATTTCCCATTACAAGGGCTACTAGCAGCTTCCACGCTACGCTGTTGTTCTGGCAGTATTCTGGCATCTAAAAAGACCACAACAAATCTACGTGTCTTCCCCATTTGTACTGACATTCCCCAAAGGAGGCATGGTTCGTCCTAGGGACCTATTGTCCTCTTTGTACATACAGTCAACTCCCATTAATCTCATTAATGAGACCTACATTCCCAAACTGGAAGGAAAAAAATCAGCTGGTAGGAAACAAAGATTTCCTGGGGAAGCAAGAAAGGAGCTAAAGAGACCGTAAGTCCTCTGTTCCCTCTGCTCCCCTCCCCATGGTACCTCAGAAATGCCCAGGGGAGCACCCATGGGAGCACCAGTGCAGCAAAGCAGGGCCACCCACCCATCCCCTTCAGCTCAGCCCATAACTGATTGCTCATGTATGAGGGAAGGGAAGGAAGGGGGAGGAACAGAAAAGAAAATGAGTGCAGTATCTCTGTTGGCCCTTCCAACAGAAATCAACGTCTGGTGACATTCAGTAGGTATTCCTTGTGGTCCTCAGAAAACATACAGGGAGGAAGAATGGATGTGGTACATTCACTTGTGTGTGCAGCATTTTCATCTCAGTAAAGGAAACATAAGCAGCCATTTAACCTTTCATATTTTTTAATAGATTTCACTGAATCAAATCTGGAAACACTGTTGCAGGCTTAAAATAGCCCTCATTTAGCTAAGCTGCTTGGGAACAAAACTTAACAAATGGTCTCTGCTGGAAGAAATAGGTTCTTGCAGGAAATGGTTCAGTCCAGACTGAGTAATTACTGTGTCTCACTGAAGCACACTTTTCCTGCCCTCCTGGTGCCATCTGCACAAGGGACCTTCCCCAGCTCCTGCCTGGAGGTAAGGTCCCCCTTACCTCTCTTTTCCCCAACAGCAAGCAGAGCCTCAAGCCCAAAAAAGTGGCATGTTCTTCACTGTCCTAAGGATCAGGCAACTATTTCTGGGACATCCGGGTGCTGGCCCTGAGTTAGCGCTCCGTGCCTGCTATTAATTTCATTTGGATGATTTCTGATAAGAAATGCCATCGTGTATGTATATAAAACAGAAAGTTATCTGAGATCTGCAGTCAGAAGCATCCACTACTAAGCCTGCAAGGCTTACAAGTAAGAGAGAAGTCAGCTGGATTCTGGATTTGCTCAGGCCAAGGGTCTGAGGGGGCTTGCAGAGCCCCAGCCCAGGTTGAGAAGCCTGGGTCCGTGGCTGTGGCTGTGGCTGGCCCACATCACCCACATGCAAGTGTAGGGCAGCCCGTGTTTCTGGGCAGAGGGGAGTCCTGCACCAAGCAGACTCTTCAGCTAGGCAAGGACATGAGAGATGGGTCTAGGAGATAGCTGTGCTTTTTGTCCCACACGCACTGTGGTGCCCCCCCCACCAGGTCCAGCTGGATTCTGGTGCTCAGGGTTGGGAACAGGGGAGTAACAAAAGCAGAAGGAGAGCAGGGATGGTTGTGCAGAGAGTGGGGCCATGGGAATATGCTCAGCCCTGGTGCTCTGAGTCATCCACGAAGGCTGGTGCCAAGGACCTGCTTTGCTGTGACTGAAAAATTGAATTTTGCTTGTGCTTACTGGGAATACTTGAGTCAGCCCTGGTTCTGCTCCTCTGTGCATAAAAAAAAAAAAATTAAAAAAAAAATGCTCAAATTATGTGGCATTATTGCCTTTATTATCTATGTCAAATGAGTCCAATATTTTCCAGACTTTGTGGCTTGATGATAGGACATTCAAACATCTGTGTCCCACTTCAGAGATTGAATTTAATCACCTAACAGTCATCAAGTGCATTGTGAGATGTGGCTGTAGCCCCCCAGATGCATGGCAGGCCATCCTGGGCAGAGAGAGAAACCAGAGGATGTCCACCTGGGCAGGCAGCACTGTGGCTGTCAGCTGTACACATCAGCTACTGGGGCTTAAACATGCACTGAAAGATAAGGGTGTTCTTAAGGATTTTATTAAATAGAGGTTGCCTTTATCATATAATTTGTTAAATTCTATAGCAGAATTTCTTCCTAGGCAGCAAAGGGCCATCCAAAACACTGATCATGGCACATGTGGCTCTTCCTCAAGAGGAAAAGCAGTCTGCTGACAACTCCACAGGTTCACTTCATACTTTCTTTCCCACAGCTACGAGTTTTCCTGTGAGCATAGCTATAGCAGGAGAGCACGAAAGCCAGCTGTATTCAGAGGGAGTCCCTTGAACTAGGAAGCACGAGATCCCTTAGGCACCACCCTTGGCACGATTCATTTAACAGGCAGCCTAGCACTACAGGCATAACACAGTGTTCAAAGCCACATCTACTGTACTCCAGTGCCAGGTGTTCGACTAGCTGATGCTGGCCCGCCAGCCTTGAATGGCCACTTACAGGTGAAATGCATAGAGTGATGCTGCTCCTGCCAGACTCCATCAGCCCCCACCCATCAGCAGGATCATTTACCTGCTGCCCATCAATCGTGTACCCAAACTATACAATATGATTAGAGCTGCCCAGAAGAGTTCACCTGTGCTTTTTACAGAAATATTGCAAATTCAGCCAGTCACAGATGTTTAATTTTTTCAGTCTTCCAGGTTATACAGAGTTCCCCCAGAATGAGACTTTGGAGCCTTCGTGGATATTTCCTTAGGCAAGCATTTAAAATAAATGGATGCCCAAAGTCTGAAATAAAAGATCAGCATACAGTGACACAACTTAACATGAAAAAGTCCTTTAGTCCATTGGAAGAATGCATTTTTCCTGACTATGCGTAGGCTGAACTGCCTTTCCATGTCATTGGGTCATACCTGGAGCCTGCACCCCAGCTCCAGAATCCAGGTCTGTAGCTGTCAGCCGTATGCATGTTGCCTTTGCTGTTGGCCGCTGGCCTGTGGAAATGCTTCGAAGCCCTTGTAGTCACTTTTTTCTTCAGAAGTCTTACCGTATTTTATTGACACATGACAATTAAACCAAAATGCATTAGAGCAAAAATTGTTTGAAATTTCTTGCTAATATCCCACCTCAGTGAGTGTGCAGAGCGCAGAGGTTCAATCAGTGCCCTCAGTGCTGGGGATATGCCAAATGGCTGTGGGGTGGGGCACTGAGAAGTGCTTTAGGATCCCTGGTGCTGGAAGAGTTAATATTCTCTGCTAATCTCTACTTCACTACTATTTCAGAGTTTATGCTAAGGAAGTCAAAGAGGAAGGCCACTACCTTAAAGCTGTGTTAAACCTGCTCATCTAAAAGCATGTGTTGACATTATGGAGAGGAAGGGAGATCCAGAACTGTGAAGTTTGGATTTATGTCTGGAAAATCAGATGTTCTTCAGTGCGCAAAATTTAACTGGAAATCTAATTAGTAAAGATTTTTTTTTTTCTTTGGTAAGATGTCCTTATCAGTTTCCAGTAAGGTAACAGATACTAAGACATGAGCCTTCCTCCCATGGTGTTAGGTCTGTTTTGCTTCCAGCCACTGAGAGAACCCATAAGTGTACATACTACAAACAAAAAAACCCAAACCAAACAACAAACAAACAAAAAGAAAGCAACAAAACAATTTAAAACGTTCCATAAGAATCTACCTTGAGTTTGATTCTAGAAATGAGCAAAACTTGGGTTCAGTTTTGTTGTTTCAAAATCACATCCAACTGAAATGCTTCTGAGGGGCAGGCATAAATTTTGATGTTACTTTGACTTCAGTGTGATTTGGGAGTCTTTTAGTTTCAGAAAGAGGGGAATCAGCTACACAGCGCAATGAAGCACTGTAATGTTAAATATAAAGTCTTTTACAAATTGGGATGATTTACTAGCTGCAAAGTGGTTAAAGCTGGACTAATTGTTGAGCCAAGACCTGCTGGGAGGAGAAAGAGAAGGAAATTGAGGAAATCATCTGTGGCTCCTTCATTTCCAAGCTTCTCTGGCACCAGCAAAGCTAAAGTGGTTACGAAGCTGCTTTAACGACCCAGTCCCGCCGCAGGGCCCAGCTCCAGGGGAGAGGGGAGCCACATCCTGGGCATCAGCTGGTCTCTCTCTGGTGCCCCGTGCCTTGGGCACCAGCTGGGTGAGGGTCTTTTTCTAACCTCTAAGAGAAATCAGACCAACACAGGGAAAACCTGAGCTGCCAGGAAAGAGCTGGTTTCTATCCTTTATGTATATACTCTGTATTTAATCCTAGAGGGAAATAAATATTTATCCATGTCTAGTTCCTCTGGAATCTTTTGGTCTCCTCAAGCAATGTTGTCTGTTACGTAGGGAGCAGCTGAGTGATTGGCAAAGGATGCTCTGACACGGGAGGGTTGGTAATACTTTGGGGAAATTATCTCCAGATAGAATCCCCAATCTTTTTCTCCATATTTTGGAAAAACTATCTCTAGGTTTAAAAAATAACCCTAACTTTTGGAATTGCAAGCAACATTTTTTTCTTTCCAGAGTTCTGACTTTATCACAGAAATCATCTGTTATCCAAGTGTGATACGTATTATTCTCTGAGTCCTGGTTTTATTTAAATACAGAATATTTTTTAAAAATTCTTGTTAACTAAATTACTTATTCACCACATATCATAAAGGACAATGCCTTCAGATGAAAAGATTTTCTTTCTTTTGACAATAGCAGTAGTAAAAAGCTTGTATGAGCTGCTACCTTATATCATTGGAAAGTGTACTTTTGGTCACAGTTTTCTAACTAGACTTTTGGGAAATAGATATTATGGTGTAGATCTGTGCTGGAATGGTTTTGGTTCTTCTCAGTAAAAACAGTTGTTGCAACTACAACCAATTGCCAAAAAAGCTCTTAAAAAAACACTTAAATTGAGCTCTTCTACTGCCTACTGCCTTCTTTTTTCCTAGGAGCCAGTTCTTTCTGGGTGCCTGGCTCCTTCTTGTAGGTTTACGTTTGGGACCCGCTACAGAAAGCCCTGCCCGGGCACAGCCCATCTCTCTTTCTAAGGTCACTCAGTATCAGGAACTGGCAAATTGCTTTAAATCATTTCTTATGTCATTGTTCTTCATGGCCTGATAAGTCAAAACCAGGTTGTGATCAGCTCTACGTGCAATTTGACCACAAGCTGTTACACATCTTTTTCTTTCCTCCTTTTTTTTTTTTTATTTAACATTAATTAAGAAATTGAAGGAAGCTTAATTCAAGACGCTAGAAGTCGTCCAGAAAAAAAAAAAAAAAAAAGACAAGAACAGTGCTTATACTTTGGAAAATGGAAAGAAGATCTTTATGGTCCTATTTTTGTTATCAAGCAAAAAATGCAAAGCAGCTGGAGACTGACATGAATCTGGACACCGGGAAAAAGGGCAGAGGGGGAAGGGAAGAGAGGGACAGCAAAGAGGGGAGGCAGGAATGTCCCTTATCAGCAGCAGGGCATAGATCAAATCTGTAACACTTGATGGTGACTGAAATTGTGCACAACTTGAAAACCATAAGCAGCCTGTTAATTTTAATACCTATAAATTATATAATAATTAACTGACGATAGTTGTGACTGCTCCTTAGTTAAATATGCTCACTATAATATTATTTTGCATTGTAGAAATGGTTTAATTTGGTGTGGTTCCCAACAGTAATGTAAATTCCCATCAGTATTTCAAATGAAGCACAAATTACTCTGCAAATACTCAGTCACTTATTTAAGGCTATGAAGTCAGTATTGCTTCTGAATACTTGTTTCAAGGAAAGCAGGGATTTTTTCATCTACCGCTAAGCAAGAAACACTATCTATGGCATAAGTGTGTAAGAAAACCACAAAAACCAATAACATGCCAAAAGTTGGATGGAGAGCCTGTCATGGGGTGTCTGAAATGAGTCCTGATGCTGCCTCGTGTGGTCTCTGCATCAGGTGCAGATCTCTGAGAGCCGCCTCGCACATTCTTCGCAGCCCTGGACCAGCTGTACAATGCCGGCGCCCGAGGTTGTTAAGTTCAGTAAGAGCAAGGATGAGCTATTGATGCTGCTTGAAACAAGGGAAAACAATAGGTCTTTAAGACAGCTCCCATTGCTGAATGTAAATTGTTTTTTAATAAAATGTAGACAAAACCAGATGATGTCAGAAGAATTCCTCCCCTGTGCCACCCTGGAGATTGTTCAGTAAACGGCAAGAAACGCATACATTTCAGGGAGCCTTTCTGGGTTTCTCATAACCATTGCAGCTGTACACTAGAGTCTGTAGGCCCTTTCTTGCATAACCAAATCCATATTTCCAGCAGAGCTACTACTATAAAACTGCAACACATTAGGTCTGTGGGGTGGGACTCATAGGCAGCAAGTGCATGGCTAATTTCTTTCTACCTTTAACTGTGCCTTCCACAGTTCATTTGCTGTGTTTATTTTTTCCCTCCCTCTCATCAGCATTTGTTTTCCCTGGATCTTTTTGGTGGTGAGTCCTTCCTTATATTAATAGAAATCACACAGAAAACACAGACCCATCTGTTCATTTATGTGTATGTATATATACACAAAATAATTGCACGTGTGTGCACATGTATATTTATACATATGACTCCATATATACATGTAGAGGGTGTGCATAGCTGTATTTGTACACATATAGTAATTTTGTGGAGTGAGATACCTTGTCTTGGTAAATTGTGTTAATGAGAAACAAATCTTCAAGCAGATAAATAATGGCCTTTTAAGACAACCTATACGTTAACGTTTCGTGTTTGATCATTTCCTTGAATGTTATCCCCCAGTAGTTACAGTCATCTGATTTCATGTGCTGTATCTGTATTAAAAATAACACAGTTCCCTGTAATTCCTTCTGTATTTTCTTCAAACACAAGGGAGAAAGCACATTCCCTAATATATTTTATGGGCACACTCTCTTTGTAATATTTCCTTTGCAAAGGTCCTGCTCATATTTGTATCTTATTACTTTTCTTATACTGGATTTATTGATAGTTTCTAACAAAAATATGATTTCAGTATATTTACGGAACAAAACTCAATATAACAGCCCCCAATTCAATTTTTTTCATCAAAATGGAGAACAATAAAGAATCTAAAGTCTTCAGTTCAGACACATAGCATCAAAACCCCCTATATTGTTAAAAGAAATAACTCAATAACAGGGAAGTGATAGATATTACTTAAAGAACAGCATTAGCTTTGTTTACCTTATCTGTGTTTCTAATAATCCAGACTACAACTTGAAGAGTTACACGTATTTTGCTCTTGAAACATGTATAAACTCAGTCATATTCTGTAAATGGGAAAAATAATGCCTATACACTAAGAAGTATTTATTGCATATTGTTACTGCTAGTAATAATGTTATATCCATTTAGATGTATTTCACATGAAGGGGTTTTGTTGTTGTTGTTCTACCACACTTCTTTTATAAATGCGTTTCATTTATGGGGTTGGATTTTTTTGCTAAAAGTTCATATTCTGCATTTCTAATGGATTACTTCCAGAGAAAGACTGTGAAACTAGTTCAGGGCGGCAGGTGGGGGGTGAGCATGGGGGATGTGTGTTTGTTTTTCTATTGACCACTAGCTAAAGATTTGATTAATAACTTTGGCTAACAATAGATTTTTAGTTAAATAGATGGATGAATTCATTATTTACCTGTTCTTATTCTCGTGTGTATTGCCCAGTGATGATTATAGCTGTTTTAGAAATGATCCTTATTTATGGTATGTTGCATCATCCAGAGATGTAGTAATGATTTTAGATTTTCCACCTAAATTACAGGGCACTTTCCACTGAAAATGGTAAACAATATTACAAACTTAAAAAAAAGAAGTAATCTGATTTCAGGGAAGAGGGAACCCAGTGAAAGATGTGTGCTTTTATAAGGATGGACAATGGAAAGCAAAATAATAACTCCTAAGTTTGATTGTTCAAATATATTCTGCAATACAGAGAGCTGCATACAGGCTGGAGCAGGCATGGGGCAGGAAGGTTAAGTAGAAGAGAAGGCACAATACTTCAGATTGGCAGTAGACTGCAGCAAGAATAATCTAATCAAAACTAAATTCAATTATCTAGTCCCAGGGCAGGCTCCTGGGACTGCTGCACTGAATGCTAGCAGAGCTCCTCCTAGACATTTTTCCCCAGTCAAACTCACATGATGAATGCAGATGAAATTTGAAATATGAAAATCTGAAATAATTTATGGAAGTTGTCAGAAATTTGGCCTGCTTGTGGTGTAATTTCCTCTGAGACGAGGCAGGCTGGCTCATTGCTTCTAGTCTCAGAGCAGTTGCCGGTCTTCCAGTGGATGGATCAACCCCTTTAAAATGCTCTTCCAGACAAATTACAGCTCATTACAGACAGCCTTGCACCATGCCATTATGTCAGAGGAAATCTTTTTTCATTTGCACAAATTTGCTTGGAATTCTCATATTTATTTGAGCATCCATTATCGAATCTGAACATTGAATTATCCACAATTATTTTCTGGGTAGGCGGATGTTTGTGTATATGGAATAGATAGTGACTGTGTATATATACAAATATTACAGCATTGCTGAAAATCCTGCTTATTTCACACAACTGCATTTATGTAGAGAGTTGCTACATACAAATATATATATGTTGAGATGTGTATATATATATATATATATATATATGTTATTTCCTGAAGATGGTCTTTTAGAAGATGCAGTTACTTTCTGAAAGGAGGCATCTACAGACACCAGCTCACTTCCTAGTGACTCAGAGTCTGCTCTTTGTAGCTCACAATTAGAACTTCTGTCTGTGCACATGTGATTCATGTATGGTCTGGCCCCATGCGAGACATCTCCAGTTGTTATGTACTTTAAATTACATTCTGTAATAAACACATTGTCTCCATCACTGCCACACTCACATCTAGCACACCTCCCACCTCTCCCTTGTGCTGAGAATGGGAGTAAGTCCTGGCATGCAAGAAAATGGAAGGGGCAGCAATGGGACACATCCTGGAGTCCCCACTCCTTTGCTCTCAGGCAAATTTTGCCTCAGGACTATGAGCTAAATGATGTACTCAATACTTACATTTTCTAGATGGTTAACCCTGTTATTAGGCTACTGATATCACAGCTTTATGGTTGTTTAACATTAGAAATATTCACTGGAAGAAAGATTTTGCAAGTGGTAAATAGTGTGTGAAATTGTCCCCTTAGATTATCTCATTGAGGAGATTGACTCTTAGATGCAATCGTTCCTGAGAACAGGAGCTGCCATGGGCAGTAAAACCAATGTGCCATTGAGGCCATTTTTGTTTTTTTGGTCATTGTCAATGTTAAAAATCTAAAAATCCCAGCATTGACCCTGAGAAGATCTGAGAAGATCTCTGACAAGATCTGCCCAAAGAGGAAGAGAGTTTGGAGGATTTAATTTAAAACATGAGGAGTTTTGTCTTTGTTTTAAGAAAAGTTCCATTGCAAATACTCTCAGGTCTCCATACAAAAGTTCGATTATATTGAAGTTTTTAACTCCCTTTTGTATCTTTTTATATAGATGTCCTTTAACTTATTTCTGATCTATTTCAGCACCACAGTTCTCATCCCATCATTATTTATGCCCTATAAATTTCTCACGGAAAACTTGTTCCAACCTTTACAGACCAAGAGCTGTAGGAGGATAAAGGGCAGGACTGGTTTGTTCATGATGTGCACATAAATTCTCTTTCATTATTCAGACAGGTTATTAAGCACTGAGGAAAGGCTCACAGTGCGATTAGATCTCCCATAGTCAAACTTTTACAGACAAGTGCATTTAGGACTCTGGTATGTTTATTTTCTTGAAATAGAATTAGGTTTGAAAGCTCTTTCACGACACTGCAGCCAAGCGAGCAGAGCTCAGTTTAACAAATAACACATGCCCACACAGGCTCGCTCAGAGCCCACACTGTTGAGCCAGCATCTTCCTTTGAGGGTCTCTCCTGTGGTTGTGTCACAAGCCTGCCCAGTGCTCATGGAGAAGGGGCTCCAGCATGGGCACAAGTGTCTGTAGGTCCTTCCTCTCCAGGTGCTTACAGCTACAGCCTTCGGCAGAGACATGGGGCACCGCCTGACTGCTAGGGACAACTGTGAATGGCTTTAGCAAGGCAATCTCTTTTTGCTATTTGTTATCTATAGGAAATGAGAAGGGTGTGTGTTAACATGCTCGTTCTTCTTCCCCTCAATACTGTTGACTGTTGTGGTAATGCATTACTGAAAATGTGCACTTGTCATTTTCATCCATTCCAACCTTTGGGGTTTTTTTCATAACTTCTCCAGAAGATAATCAGAGGAGCTTTCCTTTTTATCAGGCTGAAAGAATTTTTTCTAGTTACAGGATTTTTTTAAGAACTCCTCAAAAGATACCTTTCATGACATTAGTCAAATGTGTGCTGATCAGAAAACTTTCCATCCTGGAATATTTGATACATTTTGTGATGTTTCAAACTTCCTGATACATACCTTTTTGCCTTGCTGCTTCATCAGCAGATGCCTATATGAGAAGACCTTTCCCCATTTGGCTTTTCAGTCCTCACTGAGTCTCCCAGTGGAAGTTGGATATGGCTGGACTGCTTGTAGGGTGGACAGTATTCGGGACAGAATGTAAAATACAGACTATTCAGTGATCTCAGGATAGTTAGCTCTGTCTGCCTTGGGACAGAGCCCGAGCAGAAATGGCTCCATGCCTGCTAGAAGAACCATCAGACACTGTAATAAACACATGAGAATAAGGTATGGTGGTATCTACAATGATTTTACATTCAGTGGATAGCTCTTAGTGACCTGCAGAAGTTTTCAGAGATCAGGGGGCCACCTTGATTCCAGCAAACAGCTCCAAAAGTTCCTGGTCAGTTCAGATAGTGGAGGAAATGCATTCACTGTGTGACACCCTTGAAATGTCTGTTTATGGCTGGGTCCAAGAGGTGTGAGTACTTGTAAAGGGGAATTGGTGGGGTGTTGGGCTGATAGTAGATCAAGAATGAACCCTGATTGATTATGAGGCTTATGAACATTAACCAAATGTGGTCATTTGTGCAATTAATGCAATGATGCTGAGCACAGCAATATCTAGTACTTTATTGTAATTCTCTGAACAGAATTTTGAGCTAAGAAGGAGTAATTTTGCTACTATGGAAGTTATTTATGTTAAAGATACATAATGATATTAAGACTTCAAAAACTAGAGTCACAAAATCATTAAACTGAGAAAGCTTTGAGCTATTTTATATGTCTTGTATTTGCATTTTACTCATAATAAATATAAATTGCAAATATTCCCTTTAAAAAAATGTCAGAAGGAAAAATAATTACCTAGGAATCACAAATTTTGTTTATTAGGATTTCTGTTTCTTTTTGTGCTACACATTTTGAAATATTAGTGAAGTCACTTCCCCGCCCCCCTCCATACCACTTGGTAGTGTTGTCGGGATGGAAAAAAAGAAAAAAAGTCAGTGAAACATGTAACTTATTTAAGTCACCACATTCTTTCTTTCATCTGGAGAGCTGTTGCATGGCTGGAATAGGTTGTAGCCTCCCAGCTTCTCTTTGCTGCAGGAAACTTTGTAATAGCACTTAAATAAATAAAGAGACTGGGTAGGAGATTATTGCTTTCATTGTGCTATTGTATATGTGTATTATAGAGTCACCCCATAGATTGACACAATTAGTTGAATGCAGGACAAGACAAATGTTGTGTATGACAGTGGGGTAGTATTGAAAGATGACCCCATATCTGGAGAGCTGAGAGTTATGGATCCATTGATAGCTGTTACCAGCATTTTGAAGCGTGGCTGTTAAATTTTGCCTGCTGGCTTCTGGCTGCTGGCCTGCCTGCCTGGGCAACCGCGCGGCTGAATGGAGCTGCAGGCAGCTTCGGCACTTTGTTCTTCTGTTATAATAACTGACCACTGACAGGAGGAGCCTCTGCAGAAAGCCAAGGGGGACACGGCACCGCTAATCTTTGTTGCTCGTTTCACTGCCTGTGCTTCTGTTGTTGGAGCAATCTAAAGGGCTGAGACGCTTTCAAACGCCTGTGTATGGCAGCGCCGGATGAGAAAAGAGGCTCTGTTCACAAAGAAAATATTCTAAATAAAAGTGGGAATTCTAATCAAATATTAAACATTTCCTCCACAGAGAAAATAAGACCGTAATAGGATACCTAACAATGACAGCTCAGCATCTAAATTTTCTATTTAGATGCACACATGTGCAATCAACACACGTATGCTATAGACAGCTAACTTCAAGTGTGTAGCCTGGAAGATATTGGCAGAAGTTCCTGTCTGCTTTGTTTTGAATATCTGTAATAGGCATAAAGATTTTATATTCTTTAGTCTTTGGTGACCACTTCATCTATAAACAACAATCCTGGTATTTCCCTGTTAAAAAAAAAAACCAAACAAACAAACAACAAAACAACCCCCCAAAAACCTAGGCATTTAAGTAAATGTTCCGTATATTTACCGGCAGAAACGTTCAGGAAACTTCTAAGGGATTTTTTGTCTGACTTCCTGAGTAAATAAGGCTCATGCAGTCCTGCTGTTTGGGTTGTATATTAGTGTGTGCATGCGTTTGCCCAAGCAAGTCCCCTAACACAGGAACCCAGAGGACAGTCTGAAACAAAACAGCAGTGGAACAGTGAGTGGTATGTTCCTTGCAATCTCATTAAATTGGTGAGAGTTGGATTTTTCCTACTAAAGAAAAAAAATCATTTTGAGTTCAGCCTGGGTGAAACAGAGAATCCACCCAAGCAAGACCTTTCAGATACATTAATCAGAAAAAGAAATCTAGCTGCAAGCTCAAGAGAGATGGTCACATTCTGGAAAGCTCGTTGGCATAAGCCTCTGCTAAAAACAGAACCGCCTGTTTGACTTCATATAACAAAAGCTGGGCACATGGTTGATTTTCTCAGGGGAAGTAATTTCTGCCTCAACTCCTAAAATGCTGGTTATTAAATACGTCTCTCACAGGATTTATCCATGTGGGCATTGGGCCTGTTGGATTCTGATGGAAGAAATTCTACATTTGGAGGAAACTGGAAGCTTTTGCCTGGCTTTTCTAAACTAACACCAGTTTACAGATGAGTGGTACTGGTTAAACAGGCAAGTACAGGCTAAATGCAGTTTGTCACTTGACCCTGCACTTCATCAGAGGAATATTCTGGCTCCACACACAGAGATAACTCTGTTGTATAAAGGAGTCTCTGTTGACATAAGCTGAAAAAGACTTCATATCATTGTGGAGTTTTGTTATTACTGATGAGGAAGAAAATGTCTTTTGAATGAAAAGATCAAATGAGCCTACTGTTCCTCTGCATCAAATCCTTGTGGAAGGAAGAAACTTATGCACAGTTTCCACCAAATTACTCTATTGCGAAGAAGCTGGACTTTTGAATTTATGTTTTCCACCTCAAAAAGAAATGGGAGCTGGCAGGCTCCAGGCCTTTGCAGTTTCCAGTGTGCCTCTGACTGCTCTGCTCCCACAGATGTTGTACCTGCAGAAACCCCCATGGCTGGTTATTGCCCCCAACTTTCTGTGCTCTCTTAACCTCTTCTGTTCCACCATACATATTTGGTAGAGGAAAGAAAGCACTCAGGACAAAGACACCACATGTGAGGTGATGTAGTTAACCAAATCATGGATTCCATGCAGGACTGGAAGTTAAAAATCTTCAGGAGAGCAACCACATTACTCATAAACTCACCTGGCTTACCCGTTCCCTGGTGTTAGAGTGCCCATGCAGCATTTTTTTGTGGAGACCCCAGGAAAGGAGAGGTGTTACAGAGAAGGGTGAAACACCTGGATACTCCTTCTACATGGAGCCAGCAAACACTGGTCTTCCCGTCCAGGGGGAAGGAGACAGTCTAGTATTACCAGAGACAGAGGGGAGGCAGGGATTTGCTGGTAAGAAATCAGACTAGCTATCATCAGGCTTGGATTCTGAACTTTCTTTGATACTAGAGAGCCCCGGTTTCCAAGCCAAAGTACACACTGATTGTTATCTTATGGCACATCATTTTTCCATATAAAAAGTGGATAAATAACATTCACCCTGACATTGTTGCCAGACTGTGAAACTCTGTGTGTATTAGGATCTCTAGGAAGATGCCAGTAACTAAATAAAAAATAACAGTGCTTTTTCATGCCCTGCTCATTCATTAACACTTGTAAAATGCCTTGAGATCCTTGAATGTACAGTAAGATAGAATATGCTGTAATGTTATTGTTAATAATAAAATCAAGATAATTCAAAGATAAAAAGAGATTGATAGATGCAATAGAATTCTTGTCTAAGAAGAGACAACCAGCAGTTTCTCTTAGCATTGTCCAAAATGTCTTTGTTTCCTTTTCAGAGACAAATTACACTGTGCTAATAATTTCATTTTACTCACTGATTTCTTTCGGTTTTTTTTTTTTTCCCAAAGCACTTTTACTTTTGCAAGACAACAATAATCATGACTCACCCTTCATACAGATTTCTTAATAAAGTTGCTCTGTTCTTTCTTAACTTCCTGGTGTTCAGGAAATGTTGTGTGGTATAAAGTTAGTGGAGTTATTCTATTCAAGTGGAGCCTTTTTCACCTTTACTGCTAACCACCAGCCTGAGTACTTCGACCCCAAATGCAGCTGATGAGGAAGATGCAGTTCATATCTGTAGGGGTTGCTACTTTGGTATCTCTGAAATCTGCTCACTCTGTGGGTGTAAATAGTTCCTTGGAAGTCAGTGGGATTTCATAAGGTGAACAGCTTTGCTGACTACAGGAAGAGTTTTATCTGATTCGGGATCGAGGTGTTGGTCCCAAAGGTGAATGATCAAAGCCAAAGTGATAAGAGATGAAGGGAAAAAATGAATAGTCATCCTTTTTCCCCTACAAGCTGTTCTCATTCCTTTATTGAATTCTATCTCTGTACAAATAATTCAAACTGCTTCTTTTCATGATGCACTTTGAAGTAGTATAAAAGGGAAAAGATTGTTCCTAGCACTTTGCTATACTGAAAAATACAAGATACTGTAGAGGATTTTTTATTCATCCCAGGCTCTAGCTGCAGGTTCTCAAAATGTTCTTGTCCTTGCAATCTCACTGTGTTTGATTATTAAGGGGAAAGAGACAGACAAGTTTTAGATCACGCCTTAAGAAGATATATTTTTACACAGGACTTTTTCCTACCATTGATTTTACACAATACGCACACAGAATGTCTGTTTCCATATGCGTACACTTGAGATATCATCCTGCACATTTTAACCAGTGAATTGCTTACTTCTGTGGGACTTGAATAAGTCTCTTCATTGTAGACTATTATGCTCAATGGGATAAGTTTGCATATCAGTCTTTATAAAATAAGAGCTTTTCCATCCAGCCATTGTGTGGCATTAGTTTTAGTTTACCTCCAAGAAGCCATTTTAGTCCTAGGGGAAAAAAAAAAAAGGACTTAACCTGAGGAAGGTTTATACAATTCTAACCATGCCACCATGAAAGGATATTTGTCACTCTTTGTAAGTCAGGATCAGGGCCTTAGTTTTTTGCTCTGCCTGCCAAAATGGTTTTCCACCAGCCCACTGGGGCCACAGTGGATGACTGCCACAACATTCACCTTCCCTAGGGGCTGGGCTTGGCTCGTATTTCACCCAGCCAAAGAAAGAGTGGCCAGCTCAGCTGAGGAGCCTTGGGGACCTCACAGCCCCATGGAACACGACGTCAGATTTGTAGGCCCTCTTCCACCAAAACCTTTGGGATGTTGGAAGATAATAGACACTTTAACACCCTTCATTTAAATCTGCTTTTTATTATTACTGCAACTTCCACAGCTGTTGGCTCGCTTTTCTCTTTTCATGCCTGTATCCGTGTCTCTTGGGGTGGGGGGGGGTGGGAGGGAGTGTGTTGCAGATGTTACAGGTGTGCAGTCACATCAGAGAGGGATCACGTTGCGACGGGCACCATCACCGAAGCCCCGGTCCCGGGGCGCGTCAGGAGGACTTTGCTTTTAAGGGCAGACCCGTGTCGCCCCACTCGTGGGTCCTTCGCCATCAATCAGCAGGTGAGTGAGGGCTGCCACCGGGCCGCGGCGGGGAGCCGGGCCGGGCCCCACGCTGCGCTGGCAGGCAGCTGCATGGGCCGGGGCTCCGCGGGGGTGTGAGGGTGTGTGCACGCGTGTGTGCGCGGGTGAGTGTGCCAGAAATGCCCCTTTCACCCGCCCCGCTTCCCCGGCAGCGCTCTCCCGCTTCAGGCGGCTGGTGGCTCAGTGCTCAGGCTGATTAGGTAACAACAGAGCACCTTCCCTCCCTGTTTCCTCTCAATGCGCTTGGGCCACGGCTTTTGAAGGAGCCCAGCCCTGCCACTATCCAGCCATTATAAGGGGATGTATGGGGCTTTATCCGGAAAAAGCTCAGCCTTGCCCCAGGCTTCATCAATCATTTAGACCGGTTCAAATCCCCTTCATCGCGTTCCGCCTCATTAAACCTATCAAGGGGGACTGAAGAGAGTTTGTATAGGTCCAGAATGCCTGTACACTCCTCCTCGCTATCTCAGATAGCGCGGATGGTAAAAAAAAAAAAAAAAAAAAAAAAAAAAAAAGCCGAAGAAAAAGGCAAAGAATCAACAAAAAGGAATTTTCGCTGCCCTGTCCTCTGCCTCCTCACATGAGCCCCTCCCGACCACGGCTTTCGGAGACCCTCGCACCCCTCCTGGGCTTTCGGAGCCCCGCGGGGGCACCCAGCAGCCCCTCCGGAGCCACTGAGCAGCTCTGCCCCTGCCCCCCCGCCCGCACGAAGCGGCCCCGCAGCGGGGAGCGAGGGGTCCGGCTGCCACCGGGTCCCGTGCCTGACTTTTTGAAATAATCGTGTTATTTTACCCCCCGGGAGAGCGAGAGAAATCAGCTCCATCAAAACGGTGCTGGTTGTTATTTATCGTTGTATTTTTATACTGACGACGTCAATCGCCAAACTGCCGGTGCCTTGCCACCCCCAATCCGCGCCAACCTCCCCCCCCCCCCCCGCCCCCGCCCAGGGGTGGCCGGGGATGCGCCGCACCGTCGGGGCTGCGCTTCAGTCCCCGCCCGACAGCTCGGCTCCAAAACGCTGACATTTGCATTTAAAACAAAGAGGGGCGGCTGCATTATCACCGATCCCTTCTGATATTAATAGTCATAAACCCCGGAGTGATTACCGAAAGGGAACGTGTTAAATGCCAGGAGCCTGGGTAGGGTTGGGTCCCGTCCCCCGTCGTCCCCCCCCCAAAAAAAAAAAAAAAAGGAAAAAGAAAGAAACAAAAATAAATAAATAAATAAATAAATAAGGGCAACGCACTGAATCCAAGTCTGTATTTTAACTTTTTTAATAACGATTTTTCCTGTGCTGTAAGCTTGCACCGAATCCTGGAGGAATTGCTAAATCAGATTAAGGTTATATTTTGCAACAGACTGGATGGAGCAATAAAGGAGAAAGCGCGGAAATGGGACTTCACCCATCAATTAGATCTCTATTAGCAGCCAATGCAGGCTTCACCACAGGAAATGTCACGTCCCGGCAGAAGCAGAGCCTTTCACTTTCCCCTGAAATTAAACAATTCTTCATGCTCGCAGACCCCGGGCGAGCCGAGCCTTTGTTCGCCCGGGCGCAGAGGGTGCGCGTCCCGCCAGCACCTGCTCGCTGCCTGCGCCGGGAGCCGCGGCCGGGCCACCGCCTGCACAGGTTGCCCCAACACCTGCGCTGCTCGCCCGCCTGCCCAGCGCCCAGGAAACCGCCGCCTTAAAAGGCTCTATTAATATTAAAGGGGTTATTCCAGTCATAAACGGGCCATTACCAACACAATGGGGTGGTATTTTGAATAGCAGGTCGGCTCATCTGCCTCCATAGATCATATCTGCCAAAGCCGGGCCCCGCTACCCCCGTCGCTCCCCGTCCCCGTGGCTCCTTGGGGTTGGTGGGGCCGAAAGCACGACGCGGCTCCTTCGCACCGAGCCTCGACGGTGGCACCGTCGCAGGGTTTGGGGCCGTGTCAAGATAAGGCAGAGGCGGAGCGGGCCGCTCTCCGGGACGGAGGAAGAGGCTTCTTTCCCCTGTGCGGAGCTGAGAGCCGGAGGGGGGGCTCGGCTCTGGCTGCCGGGGCGTGCCTGGTACTTACTCCCCCCGCGCCCCCCCCCCCCCCCGTCACGGCAACCAGACGAGCCATCGGCTCCGGGGAGCATCCTGGGGGGAGGGAGGCAAGGAAGGGCACGGGGCCTTTCCCGCACACGTCCCCCCGCCACTCCTTCCCCCCTTCCCGCTCGGAGAAAAAGAAAGAAGAAAAGAGAAGAAAAGCCCTTGAATTTGCCCATAAGCGAGAAAGGTGCTGCAGGAAAGGAATGGCCAAGCAGGGGGAAGTTGCAGGGGGGATAAAGGGAGCTCTGTTGCCCCGGTCCTTGTTGTTCTTACTACTGCTCCATTCAGGCATCGAATTCAAATGGATATTTTACAGCTCAGCCCAGCTGAACGGGAGCTCAATGCCTGAAAGCTGCCGAGCTGCCTCCGCGGACATGCTCTGGGCCCGATATTATAATTTTCATAATGCGCTTTTATGTAGCTCCAGCCTCCTCCGGTGAGGAGCCCGCAGAGAGGCTGAAAGGGGCTTTGAGAGACCGGGGAGCGGGGCTGCAGCGAGCTGCGAACCCCCCGCCGGCGTGAGTGGCATCGCCTGCCCCGGCCGAGGGCGGCTGCCCCGGCCCCGGCCCCGGCCCCGGCCCCGGCCCCGGCCCCGGCCCCGGCCCCGGCCCCGGCCCCGGCCCCGCTCCCCGCCCGGCTGCCGCGCACCGGCCCAGGCCCGTTCTGGCCCGGGGTGTCTGGAGCCGTGCGCCCCGGCCGTCCCCGCCAAGCAGCCCAGGGGCACCGCGACGAAGCTTAAGCCGTCCTAACGACGTCCTGCCCCGAGCGAGTGTCCGGCCCCACCCGGGAAAAAGTCAAGGAAAGGGGGGATTCCCCCCCTCAGACAGGCCGTGGGGCTCGAGTGGGCCCGAAAGCCACCCTTACACCTGGCTGGAGGGAGGGGAGGTAAGCAGTAAGAGGCAGGGAGGGTTACTTCCATCTCTAAAAACCAGGTCGACTGAAAAATCTGTATTTATCATCCCCGGGTAAATCACCCGCTGCTGAAGAGGGTGCCTGGCTGAATCGTTAACCGGCTGGTGCCAGTGGCTGGGAATGACATTCAGAAGGTTATTGATTTCCCTTCAGGGCAAAGCGACACGGCTCCGCAACGCCCTCACGCCTCCGCCCCGCTCCGCAGGTGCGTGAGCAGCGATCATGGTGTGAAAACATCCGAGGTGTCCCCTGCGGGGTATTCCGCCAGCCCCTTCCGTCTGGGGAGGCACCGAGGAACGGTGGTCGAAGACAGTCACTGACAAAGGGCCTAAGTAGGTATCGCTGAGGTCAGCTTTAGCTCCAGGTGTGTCCTGAAATATTTGTCTGATAGGCTGAAGGAAGGGAAAATTAGAAAAGGCAAAAGGGGAAAAAAAAAAAAAAAAAAAAACCAACAACCAACCGACCAAACAACCAAAACCAAAACAAAACAAAAAAACAACGGAAGAATCAGAGGCCGCGGAGGGGGCGGGCAGCGGCACCGCGGGGCTTCGCTTCGGGGCACTGCAAGCAAGGAAGCAAGGAAGAAATCCTTTTACCTGTTTACAGCGTGGGTTTTGACGTTTAGCACGGAGTGGAAGGCTCCCTAAGAAACAAGTTACTATTTTTATCGCACTATTTATAACTGCAACCCGAATATGTGCAACTTGTCCCCAAAATCTTGTGTCACTACTGCCGCTTGTCTCTAGCTAAACCCCTGCTGCGGAGTTATAAACACGCAGAGGCATTTTTTTAACCAGCCCAAGTCCGGAGACGTGTTTTCTCTCTGCGGAGGTGTCCCAAAACCTCCCGCAGCCCCACTGCAGCTGCGAAGGGCGGGCTGCTTGGGGGCTTTGCTTTGGTGCCCCCGCGGTTCACAGCCCTCGTCTGGCCCCGCACAGGGCTTGGCTGAGCCCCAGCCCCAGTGCCCGGAGCCGGGCGGCCCCCCCGGGCCCCGCTCCCCCCCTCGCCGGGCAAAGCCCCCGCTCGGCTTCGCGGCAGCTGCGGCTCCAGGCACCGCTGCGGAGCATCATCGCTCCCTCCCCTCCTCCGGCTCTGCGGAAGAGCTGGAAGGAGGGCGGACAACAAACATCAATTCGCTTGAGGAAAAACAAAACAAAACAAAAAAAATAAAACCCAAACCAAAAATAAATTACAAAAAAAAAAAAAAAAAACAAAAAAAACAAAAACACAGACACCAAAAATACAGTTTTTTATCTCGTTCGGGTGGAATTTCACCCAAGATACGCCTCAGGGAGGGGAACTGTTAGCAGCTCCGAAATTTGCACGCCGTGAATTGCTCTGCTTCGCACCCACGGGGCCCGTGGGAAGCCACGGGTGGCCACGAGCTGCTTTAACCCTTTCTACGCGGTCTTTTGCAAAGAGGCAGAAATGCTGTTGGGCAGCTGGGCCACCTCCTCCTTCCCACCCACCCCACCCCACCCCCCCCCGCGGTTGTCCTCCCCAGGGGACAGCGAAAGGCCGGGGACCCCGTCTGCGCTCTGCAGAAGGGTCCGGGTGCTCCGGGAGGGCGGCTGTGCCCGCCGCGACGTGGATGCTGCCGTTTCTGAGTTGTTTTAGTTGGGAACCTACTGCGCTCATGTTACAAATGCAATTAATAGTAAAAGCAGGCTTTATCTGAGGAGTAGGAGGCAGCTGCACACCGCAGGTCATTATCCATTAGGGGGGAGCGTTCAGCACTTAGCAGGACTGTCGTGCTCAAGGCGAGGGGAGGAAAGGCAAAAGCTAATGCCTTATCTCCGGTCCTCCTCCCTCCATCACCTCCCTCTGCCCGGGACTGGGGCCCGTTTGCGGCAGGCTGCCCCAGGGAACAGGGCGGGCAGGGCGCCGGCAGAGCGTGGGGAGCCGGTGGGCTGCCCCCCGGGGCAAATCCCCGGGGAACTGGAGGAGTACAAGCCTCCCAAATATCTGCCCTTCTCGCCTGCCCTCTTCCCCGAGGCGTCTTTCACTTCGCTTCGTAGAGGTGGGCAGGGGCCGGCGAGCACCCGGCCGCCCCCAGTCCCAGCCATAGGAAAGCGGCTCCGTGCCTCAGTTTCCCCACCCTGCAGACGCAGGCCAAGGCTCCTAGCTTGCTTTCCGAACCACCTCCAGATCAATGCCCTGCGCTGGTGATGCTAACGGTGTTTCCACACCTCCGCGGACCTCCTTTACCACATGAGCTGCCCATCGCAACCCCGCCCGGGTGCGTGGAGCATCTGAAGGGCTGGCCCGATCACGGGCTTTGCCCCGCGGGATATTCCTGCTCCCTCCGGCCGGGAGCTGGGGGGGACTGAGTCAAGGAGCGGCCAGAAACCTGGGAGGCAGGACCCCCCCACACCTCGGCAGGGCTCTGCCAGCTGTGGCGGGTTGGCAGGATCCACCGAGGTCTCCACCCGAGACTTTTAGGGCTTCTCCCCCGTTAGATGACAGACCAGTCTCCCAAGGTCAAGAATACACTGAGCAAATCCAACACGTCTGGCTAAAACCTCGCTCGGGCCGCTCGCTCATCGCGGCACGGAGCAAAATACCTCCTCGGCAGAGTGGTGAGCTGGGGTGAGCCACCTACCATCTGCTCAAACCTCGGGATAAGAAGAAATAACCTATTGATTTAGTCGCTAAAAGAAGGAGAGGGAGGAGGGAAAAACAACAACAACAAAATAACAAAAAACCACCACACCAACCCAAAACAACCCTTTTCTGTACTCTGGAAGAAAAAAAAAAAAAAAAAAAGCACCTCTTCGTAGCTCAGTGGGGAAAAAGGTCAAGTTACTATTGACAAGTATGTAAAGACATCTTCTAACCATGGGAAAACATGTATAAATTGTTTCGACTCACTGCATTCAAAACCAATGGAAGTGAATTACAAAACTGCACTTCTTGCATTGTTGGACTGAAAGGATATCTATTTATCATCTTATAAGACAGCTCGAATGATCTTTATCTGCTTTGCCCACTTTCTGACCCAAATTCAGGGTTTTTATGGAAAATTGCAGTCAGTTTGATTGATGAAATCCAAAGATGTCTAAAATGGCACCAAAGATCTCCAACTGTGCAGACTCCAACCGAGGGCTTCAATGTTGGCATTGTTCCTACGAAAAAAGTTGAGAAAACGAGCAAAAGTTAGGGAATTTCTGTTTAAAAACTTCAAATTTCAATGAGGATCCCGAACCTATTATCCCTATTCATGGGGCGAACTGTGTGAACATAAAAGTATTTCCCACACACTGCAAAACAACAACAACAAAAAACCCCTTAGTATTAAGCCGCGCCATAAACCTTCTTTGTAAAACGCTGAATAACCCTGTGTAGAAAATAAACCCAGCCGTTCCCGTTTAGAAATCAAATAAGTTTAAATCGTATAAACGGGAAGCTCACAAGAGGAAGTGTTCAAAGCGAGTGGGAAAATATATATATATATATATATAATTTCATCCACACCTCTGAAATGAAAGAGAGCCTTAGTTTAAAATTCGGAGCTGCAATAGAGGATGATTTTTTAACCCGATACGTATCTTCAGAGGGTTGAATCCAGGGTTTAGAGGTGGCAGTTCGGCAGGAGAAGCTCTTTTCCCAGCCCTCCTGGTAGGAGGAGGGTGTAAACCGGTGCCTGCCAGGATTTAGCCAGCAGCACACTGAGCCGGGGGCTGGGGGCTCCGCAGGCAGGTGAACGCTCGCAGCCCCCCCTGCACCAGCACCGACTCGCTCTGGACGTGGCGGCGGCACAGAGCCCGGGCGCTGTTCGGCCACGGATCGGTTTGTCGTTGGCTCCCCGTCCCGTTTAGGGCCACACATTATTGTGGAATACTGTCACCTGCCTAATTGTGCTAAATGGCCACCTCCTATTATTAATAATAGCTGGAACGTGGCTCCTAGACACGTTACCAAGGCTGGGAAGCTGATGAATGAAACCCCTACTAGGGAAAATCTTGGTAGCTGTCTTCTGTCGCATTACCCAAGGGGGCCGACTATAAATCTTCCTTCATTTTAACCACGTTTACCCTCATACTCCTCCAGGCTAGGGATGCTGTGTTAAGATTGCACTGATGTGCCAATGCTTTGGACCAGCTGCTCCTAAATACAGACAAGTCCTTGTCAATTAAGCCATTGAGGAGCAGGGCCTGGGAGCTCTGGGGCATTTTAGCAGGCAGCAGTGTGCAGCCCCAACAATTAGCATCCATTTTGAAGGGACCTCCAGGGCACAACTGCACAGGCAGGGAAGAATCAAAACACCAGGCAACTTCAATTCTGAAAACCGGTCACATAATGATACTGAACAGACTGGCTGAGGAGAAGTGAGCCAATCTTTCTTGGGAAGGCCATTTACCCGCTCCCCCAGCCAAGCTGTAGGGCCGAGGCACGCCGCGAACCGCAGAGTCAGAGGAGATAAATGAAGACATTCATTTGCCTGTGTGAGCCGAAGTTTCCTTTGGCGGTTCTTCTTTGTAACTCGGTGTCACCTCAAGCAGCTGGTGGCATGCAATGCTCCCATGATCCTGGCCTTTGGCCCAGGCGGAGCTGGACAAGGCAGCCCGCTCCAAGGAGAAGAGCTGCGATGTCTCAGGTCAGAGAGGCCACGCTACCAGTGGGACAGGCAGAGCACTAGGAGTTCAGCTAAACAAAACCCCGAGGGGATTAGGGAGCCTGGGGGATCATTAGCGAAGGTATTTGCTTAAGTCATTAGGAAGCCGGTAGCTAAGGGAAAAAAAGGCTTGTTCCACAAGGCACCTCCTCAGAATTGCAGGGATGGAAATGCAGAGGATATCACAGCGCAAGACTATGTGACCCTACCAAGTTCAACAACAGAGCAAACAGCACATGCCATTAGGGACGGCAGTCAACCGGGAGGTAACAAAGAGGGGAGGGCACCGGCAAAAATGTTCCTGTATTAAATATGGAAAAGTATGGGGACAAGGGCAGGGGTCAATGAAAGTCAACAAGAGAGCAGGCTTAATGATAGAAAGAATTTAATATCAAAAATACATAAATCTGCATGGGAGGCAGCCCCAGAATAGGCAGAAAGGAAGGCAGCCTTGGAGTCAACATTCACTTGGTAATAGAGCCAGAATGGATAGCGCCAGGTTGTTAACATTTAACACAAAAGTTAGCGGGGAATAAAGGACGGAGGGCCGGCTCCTTTAATTGTGGGTCCACCGAGAGATTTCCATATGTCACACTAAATGGATAACACCAGCCCCGCTCCGCAAGGCTTCTGCCGGGGAGCCCCGTCCTCGGCTGCCCCCGCAGCCCACCCAGCCCACCCAACCCACCCCTCCTTTAACTTTCGTTCCCGATTATTTATTTTTCATCCGTCCCTCTCCGCTCTCCTCCGCGGAGCTCTCGACCGGGGCCGAGACAAAGGTCTGGCCCCGAGCACCGGCGGGGAGCGACGGCAGAGCAGAAAGGAGTGAGAGCGGAGGCTTGCGGGGAGCCCATGCTCCCCTGCCGGCCCTCCCCGGGGGTCGTGACTCGCCGCTGACTGTCGCGACATGAAATCTAACTTCTGCCGTTTTATTAACGTTCGGAAAGCGCCTTAAAGGACAAAAAAAACAGGGTCTGAGGAACAAGGACCCCGCTCCCGGTTCGGCAGGGCTCGGGGAACCGGGCGGGCCCGGCTGCCGCCCCACTGCGGGGACCGGGACGGGGCCGGCTCGGGGGAGCGCACGGACCAGGGGACGGCGTGAGCGGGTCTTCACGGACCAAAAAGAGAAGGGAAAAAAAAAAAAAAAAAAGAAAAAAAAAAAAGGAAAAAAAAAAAAAAAGAAAAAAAACCGCCGCCCCCCTGATCAATACGGCAGTGTTTCCGCGCTAGTTCAGGAGGTCAGGCGGGCGTAGACACAGCATGGAGAGTTATTTATGTCAAGTCGGGTTATTGTAAACGAAATCCAGCAAATTGCACATAAGCTCCTCGGGGCCGCCAGTGGGCTCGTGGGCAGAGGTCAGTGTCAGTCAGTCTGTCCATCCCTCTGGAGACAGTAATTGTCCGGGGGCTGACACCGCGTCGGGGGCGATAGGCGGCTCCATCCATCTCCATCCAGTTATCCCGGCGCCGGGGCCGGGGCTGCCCGCTGCTCCGCGGGTGCGTGGCACCAAGCCACGGCCGGGCTCACTCCCGGGAGTGCCACGGTGGGAATCCCACGGCTCCCACGGGCCGTGCCGGGCGGCGGAGCTTCCCCCGCGGCGCCCCGCGCCCCCCGCGCCCTGCACCGTGCCTCGCCGGCCTCCGTCATCCAGCCCCATCGCTCCCCCATAATCCCTTTATTAATAGGGAAATTCTTCCTTTCTGACAATTTAATAGTCCAAAGTAATCATCTGCGTGACATTGCCCATCCGTCTTCTCAAAAGAGAAAACAAAGGGGATGTTTTTTTCTCTGGGCCTCTCCAGATCCTTTTCTATTTTGAGAGAGGCTCCCCACAATGGGGTCCTTATGAACCATAATGGTTATGTTTATGAAGCCAGCGATACCAGTGTATGAAGACAATTTTATGCCTAATTAGAAAATGATGTAAGCAAGGGGGAGACAAAGAGGGCTTGTTTGCCGTGGCTGGGTCCCCGGCCATCACTCCTGGGCGAATATATCGCCTCTTCTGTGCCTTACGTCCACTATTTTTGTAACAGCTCGTCCATTAGCTTCTCAAACTGTTTATGATATCGTGGACAGTTAGTAAAACAGCTCAATTTAGCGGTGGATTAAAGCAATTTTGAAACATGTTCCGAAGGGAATCGCACGGGAGGCGAAGAGCAGCCCTCCCCGCTCCTATCCAAGGGGACTTCACCTCTGGGAAGACTCCAATAACTGCAACCCCAGCCCCACTCGATTAAGGGATAATTTTTAATATATATGCAATAAATGTTCACTTTGTTAGATTGAATGACAGACAATAATATCGGCAAATCTTCATATCCATCCATTACCGGCAAATGAGCCGCACAAAGAACATATTTACTTTTGATTAATTTATTTGCAGACTCTGTTTGATAAAGCAATAACTATTTGGTTAAACTTGACATTCGGTCTTCGGGGGGTTATCAGACCAATTCCCTCTCGTTCGAGGGTGATAATAAAGCTGTTTAAATGGGATTAATTATTAATTGGTTGCAATTAATTTCCCCTCTTCTCCGCGTCGACAAACAATGAGGATCACTCACTCCCAAACAAAAGGCTGCCGCAGGAGCATCCTCGCCCCATCCATATCTATCTGGCTGTTTGTCCGTCTGTCCCTCTCCATCCCTCCTGCTTCCTCTACACGGCGCCTCAGTTTTCCTCTCCGAAGCGTTCTATCTATCCTGTGGCAGGCCGATTCTCCCTCTCGGGGAGCGGAGAAGGGGGTGGCCGGGCCGCCAGCCCCGCGGCCGCGGTGACGGGCGCGGGGGGAGAGCGGGGCGGCCCCGGAGCTGACCGGGCAGGGATCCCGGGACGACGGGCCAGGGGAGCGGGTCGCTGGAGGACAAAACTCCCCGGCCTCAGCCGCGGTGATGAATTGCGCTGGGGGAGAAGAACAGAGCTCCTCTCTCCCCCTCTCCCTGCCTCTGATGAATGGGCCCCGAGGATGGATAGTCCAGAGTGTGTTATATCTTCATCAAACTGTGAAACCCCTCCCTTTACTAATAATCTGTCACAACTTTACAGAACACACACTGAGACCAAAGGGAAGCCCCTGCCCTGCAGCCTGCCCCTTCCCTCCCCTGTCAGGAAGGGCTTTCTCCGGGCAGGGAGCAAGGGGGAAGGGGGGCTCCCGCCGCCCGAAGCTTTCCTCGGCCGCTGCTCGGCCTCTTCCCCCTCGGCTGCCCCAGGACCCCCCTCCCGAAGGGCCCCGTCCCCCGGCCGGGGACCCCGCGGCCGCTGAGCCCGGTCCCTCCCTGGCGGCGGCGGGACGTGCTCGGGAGAGCCGGGGCAGGGCCGGCCGGTGCGAAAGGAGCCCGGCAAATCCGCCGCTCCCTCGGCAAGATTTTTAGTGCCGGGAGACACGAGGCCGGGAGGGGGCAAGCCACCCGTTTTCCCTGGGCGAAGGGGGGAAAAACGGCTAAGGCGGGACTCAGCATCCTCCAACAACAGCCCCAGCTCCTTCCGCTGGTGTTTCGCTCGGACACGGATAACTCTCCCTTTTCTCTTGAGTATTTACATTTAAAGCAGATGCGCCTTCCAGCAGCGATGTCCGCTCCTCTACTCTAGGCAGTT
Organism: Tyto alba; assembly: GCF_018691265.1. Classification (NCBI taxonomy): domain Eukaryota; kingdom Metazoa; phylum Chordata; class Aves; order Strigiformes; family Tytonidae; genus Tyto; species Tyto alba. The sequence goes on along the minus strand of NW_024881327.1, from coordinate 29,434,423 downwards.
AAAAGCAACAATCAAACCTAGTTACCTAAGAGGAGAGCGGCGGGAGGTGCCGTGGGTGACGGGCGGCGGATACCCACAGACACCCGTGTGCCCGCGCCCCGCAGCTCCGAGCCCTGCAGCGCATCCTCAGCCTGCAGCCCCGGAGAGCTGCCCGCCGCTCCCCCCGGCTCTTTACCTAGAAAAAGGGTCGTTCCGGATTATTCTACTGTTAGCAACAGTCATTGCTCTGTCCGGGAATAGTTTGAGGCGTAAAACTGAGGCAGTGAAAGACATTAGTCTAATGGGGTTTGTCGTGTAGAAGCTGTTGATATTATGTTGTCATTCATCTCATTTAAAGTCCGAAGAAATGCATTCATGAGATTGTTTCTTTATTTTTTTTTCCCCTTTCTCCCCCTTTCTTGCTGTTTTAAAAACATCGCTTTCTTTGGCTGTTTGCTTTAGGGGCTTTTCATCTGCGTGTTTCAGATAAGAAAAGAAATCAGATTCTTTTATTTTTCGATTGGATCCGAATTCCTTTTGATGTCCCCATTTAGTGCCTTTGACTTCTCCTGTGAATGGCAGCCTTTTGTTGCCGTCCCACATGCCCTTTAAGAAATTCTCCCTTAAACGCCTGGTACCCGCTGATGGATCCGTTTTCAAATGGACCAGAAGGAAAATGCAAGGAGCGAGAGGCCCGTTTCCTTAGTAATTGCTCGCGTTTGGGTGAAAATGCAGATATTTTTGTCTGATGTGGGAGTATTGGGAGCAAGAACATCAGCAGGGGTTTAACACAAAGATTGTCAGCTGCGATCTCGCCGCACAAGGCGAGCAGCTCGCTTGATTGCCTTTGGTGTCCAGGTTGCGGGATCCTCCAAAAGTGGGGAGCGACGTGCAAACCCCCCCCCCCTCCGGCGGCCGGAGCCGCGCCGGCGGAGCGCGGGCAGGGTCTCCGCGCCCCGGGGGGGCGACCGGCCCAGCGCCCCCGCCGCGGCTGCCCTCCTGCCCACAGCCTTGTGCACCCCTGTCTCAGCAGCATCGCTAGCAAAAAAGAGATGATGCTTGTGACACCCCCCCCCACACACTTATATATATATATATATATATATATATATACGCGCGTATATCTTCGTATGAATAGTTGGGTGGACGGGTGGACGATTGCCTATGTGTATACTCAAATACTGCTGGCGCTTAGGAAAGATTCGCGTCGCCCAAAATTACACTTCGGAAGAAACTACGGTAAAATAAATTCGCCGTCCGAGAGCGCAAACGCTCCCGTGCTCCGAGGCTCGGCAAGCAACGAGGACACCGCACCCAGCCGAAGGTGATCAAAAGCTAAAACTCACAGGCATTCCCGAAACATATTTAGTTTCGATCTTAAATAAGGAGCTTTCCCCCCCATTGCGCCTCTTTGAGCGTTAAATATCTGTGAAATAACCGGTAAGAGATTAGAAATCGTTTTCGAGAAAGGACTTCAAGGTACGTGGGGCAGGATCAGCCCCGTGTCCCGCAGAGATCCATTCGCTAAGCCGGAGCCCGTTTTCTCCTCCAAATACAGCATTTTTTTTTCTTGCCACTCGCCAGGGCTACATCGTTGCAAAACCATTTCCTGACCGTTTTCATTTTTTCCCCTTTCTTCGTATAAGCTCTCCTCTCTTACACCATTATGTCTCGGGACACTGAAGGATAATTAAATGTTAACAGAAATAGCAAAAGGTCGGATACATGACAGAGCTATTTGCTCCCACCCAGCAGAGCGCGGGATTTCGGGGCTGTGAGGGGAAAAGGCTGGGGTGAGCCTTTGAAGGGGACCCGGTGAGCCGCACAGGTTCAAGGGACGGAGAGGCTAGGTCTCCCGGCAGGTAATGAAATCTCAGCCCCCCGCTTATCCTTCTTTTTTTTTTTGGCAAGACACTTCAGAGGCCGACCTGAAAGCATCCCTTTCTCGTGGGGAGCTTTGCAGGACAGATACTTTCTCCCCCCAAGCAGCAAGAGCTAACCAGGGTCCTCCAAGTCATCTATTCTCCAAGGAAAAAAAGCTCGCACTGCGACAGAGGGGAGAAAAAGAAAAAAAAAAAAATCGAGCAAGATTTTCTTTAGAATACAAATGTGTGAGAAAAGGTTGCGTATATTTGGAAACAAATTTGTAGCCAGACATAATATTTCGATTCTGCAAAGACAATGGCAATAAGAGCGGAGCGAAAGGTGCCTTACTTACGTTTTAGGCGAGCGCCTTCCCTTCCGCACTGACCTGCCTCCTGTGCTGTAGATTATTTTATACATTTCTCCCAGATACACTTATAAACAAGTGGAAATTTTGCATCCTACCCGCACCATTTTATACATGATGAGCCATCAGTAATAGGATTATTAAACAAAAACCGTCTGAGGCGCTGGCGTTAACCTTTTTTAAAATGGCTAATTAGGTTTTGCACAGAAAAATTAGATTTAACATTGCTTACATTGCCTACATTTTCAGTTGATGCTACAATAATTTGGGGGGTAGGACGGGTAAAACAATTCGAAGACATAATAAAAAATTAACTATTTTAACATACATTATAGGTCCCCTACACTAGGATAAGGCAAAGAATATTTTCATGATCAAATATTATATACATAAAACTAATTATCTCTCGCTGCTGCCGCCATCAATTACGCGGGAGAAGAGAGCGGCGCAGAGCGCCCCCTGGCGGCCGGCCGCCGCAGCGCGCCTGGCGCAGCCACACCGCGGGCTCCTTTCCTCTTTCTGCCCCTTCTCACATTTTTTGGGGGAAAAAATGACCTTTTAATTGACCTACGGCCAGAGCCACATTCGTATCAGAAAATAGGGAGGATGTTGGTTATTTGATCTGGGCTGTTCTCCGTAGAGATAGTTACGACAGATGGTAGAGAGTACTTGTGAAAGTAACACATTCTAGACAAAGAGATCTCTCTCCTTTCTTCCTTCGTTCCTTTCCTTTTTTCTTTCTTCCTTTTATTCCTTCCTTCCTTTTATTAGTCTCTTCCTTCCTTCTTTCCTACCTTCCTTCCTCCCTCCCATCTTTTCCCCCTTCCTTCACACTTTCGTCCTTTCCTGCTCCCCTTTCTCCTTTCCTTCTCCCTTTCCTTCCTTCTTTCTCCTTTCCCCCCCTTCCTTTCTCCCTTCCTCTCTCTTTACTTCTCCTCCTCTCTCCCTGGAGAACCCCATCAAAGTTGCCCTTGGCACCTTTCCCACTGCGTGGGCTTTTGTGTACCCACACGCCGGGCGCGGAGGAACGCCACAGCCCTGCAGTGCCCACGGGTCCCTCCCACGCGCGGGGCTGCGCGAGAAGCTGCTGCCACCCAGTCCACCCGGGTCACCGCTTGCACGGTCGGCTCTGCCCGTGGGTGCGGATGCCTGCCCTGCCCCGCACCCACCAGTGACCTTCCAGTGCCCACCAGCAGATGTGACACGTTGGTGGGGGGTCAGGAACATAGCCCCCCTGGCGCTCCACGGCATCGAGCAGCCGCACATCTCCCGCCCGAAGGCGCTCGGGTGCTGGCAGCCTCCGCTGCAGTGGTCACCGGATTGTATTTGGGGAGTTTTTATGAGAGCCGAGTGATGGAGAGCTTTCCAAAAAGCTCAGCGATGCAAGGAGAGGCAGGTCAGCAAGCGCATTCAACCCACTGCGAGTTTCCACGTCGTCCCTTTATCCTGCCGCTGTCAGGAACAGCGTTTTCATTTACTCCTGCATGTGAAAACGCTCACAGGCAGCCAGCATCAGCATCTTAATCTCAGAAGAGTCTGCAGATAATCTGGGGGAAAGAAGCCCATCTTTAATGCCTGATCTATTCCCTACCCTAGCTCTTTACCGGAGAGAGCTTGCTTTCCAGCGTGGTTTAGTGAGCAACACGTAGGCCACCTAAAAGGGCCATCAGAGAATGAAAAAGCTGAAACCAGCTGAAAAATGTAGACAGTTTATCTGACACAGCAGCATTCATGGCTAAACTGCGCGCCTGCTTCTCATCTATATCATGGGCTGCTGGATTTGCAGGACCTTTGCAGGGAAAGGCAGGAAAATGGGGACATCTGCCCTTTGCAACAGCAGCAGGAAGCAAAATACATCAGAAGGCACTTGGCTGAGGCTTTCTGGAGGTGGGGAAGATAAAAGACTATCAGTCCTTTTGAAAAGAAATCTCATTCTATCAGAATAGATAACAAGGTCAGCCAGTAATATGTGAAGGTGCAGCATTTAGAACAAACAAAACATTATTCAATTTAACATTTAAAATGCAACATTAAAAGCGTTCTATCATCGTATTAAACATTGACTATCTAAGCCTACTCTGGAGGCACAAGACTGTCCATTTTTACAGGTTGCTTCTTCCTCTATGAAGGCTCTACTGGGTGTCACGTAACTTCCCAATGTCACCAGCCAGGCTCTCCATTATGTCTGTAGCATTTAGTTTCTCTAGGACCACGCTTTGTGCTGCTCCTACAGCCTCATTTTTCAGCAGGGAAGCCCCTCCGTTTTGCTGCTCTAAGGCTCCAGGATGCACTCAGTGACTCCTGCACTAAAAGCAGTATTTGGCTGAAATCTAGATTACAAAGATGAACAGCTCAATACTGTATGGAGATACCCAAGCAAGCTGTAAATGAGTATATCTTGCTTTGACTAATTTAGTCTTCTCAGAGAGCTTTATAACTTCTAATTTGAATTATCTTTTTTACAGTATCTTTTATGGCACCGTACTAAGATGTGTAGGCTTACCCCTAGGCAGCAGAACGATCCTCAAGACCCTTCTCTGATGCATAAGCATCATGGTTTATAGGAAGGGAGAGAGAAACACTATAGCAGCTTCCCACCTATGTGACCCAGAACATGTGTTGCCCTCCACAAAATCTGCTGAAGTAACTAAAATATACAGATAACTGCATTTTCTCCACAGGCATATAAATCTGTTTACCAGTATTTCAACATACCTGCTGGTGTGTATCTCCCAGATAAGCATTACTGGCACTTATAAAGTAGGTAGCTCCCCACCTTATTTTCCCAAGAAGCAGGGTCTGGGGTCGAGGACAGCACACACCTGCTCCACACCTCCAACATACTGTATTGCAGTCTCTTACCTGCAGGTTCCTTCCCCTAATTTCATCTCAGGCTGTTTTGAGGGACTCCGTAAGTTGATAATTCAGTCATTGGTTTTCTGTAGCAGCACCCTTCTGTGCAGAGACAGACGGTACTTAATAGATTGTATATTCCCCTATTTGCAAGCTAATATTCACTTAACCATCCAGGAAAGAAACAAACCCTTTTGTACTCAATCATTATCAGTATACCAACAATAAATGGAAAAGGTGAATCATGCATACTTTTTGTTAAAATACAGGCCTCTCCTACCTTCACCACATACAGCATTTATCTGAGCAACATTCGGCAATGTGTTACAGACAGACATTTTGAAATGCAAATATTTGGAATATAAGACCAAAATGTCCTACCTTTCTTTCAAAATTTGTTGTATTACATTAAGCATGCTGCTGCTAGGACAGACTACAAATATATCGAGCTTAACAACTTTCTTTAAGGACCCTAAATCTTGGTATACAATGCAGAAGGTTTTTTATTGAAAACAAACAACTGAAATGGCCCATTAGGACAGTTAGCCCAGAACCCTCCCTTGCCAGGTTCATTGCTTACAGTCAGGACCAGCAGTATAATGCAATTATGTGGCTGTGTACTGTGCAGCATCTTAGGAAAATATATCTGATCATATGTCTGTTTTTCTCTGGTAAAAAGAGCTTGTGGACAGCTTGATGGCAGGATATGGCTGGTCTTTGTGTGTGGCGATAGCCAGAGTGATGGTAAGAATTAAAGACTAAACACTGTAATTGCCTGTGATTTTATTTGTTTTTGAGTAACATTTTGAATAATTTTTATATCTAAGTGGCCTGTATTTGCCTATACCTATTCAATTGTTACAGTGATTGTTGGCAGTGTTTTGGCCCATTCCCAGGGATGAACATAATTTTGGGGGAAAATATGTACCTGGGACTGTTCCCAATAAGTAGTCCTGGCAGAGTATACAGGCAGGAGTTGTATTTTTGTTTGTATTGTTTTACCCATACACCCAGAGAACACCTGGCCCATTTTACTTACTTATGTTGACAGTCATTTTCTCATACAGTCTTTTATAAACACCTGAAAGAAGGAGTAAGTTCTTCTTATCCTGATTGTCTCATTTTGAGAGGATCTTGAAAGGTTATTAGGTAAAAGCCTCAGACCAAATAATTTCCTACCATGCAGTCAAACATCAAGAAGAAATTAATTCCACTCTGATGGAGTCAGAGTTTAGAGTATGAATAAGATTTCATTTGGTTATAGCTTTTGTAAAAAAAATCTTGCAGCAGAAACATTTTTAATTAGTACAGTAATTATTAAGATATCAAGAGCAATTTGAATCTTGAGCAGGAAATATCCCTTATGTTGGGAAATTTATTTCAAAACCAACAGGAATTGCGTATTGTTGATAGGCTTGATTTCCCCAGTTAAAATGTCCCATCGATAAAGCCACTCTGAGACTAGTGCATGAGATGGAGGAAAAGGGTCAGCATACAGAGTTTGCATTACCTCTGTGGCTTCTTAGTTTCAGTAACGGGCAAGAGCCAGGTTTGCTCAGGATAAACCAGAAGGTACCTGTGTATTAGTGTCTGGGTGATAACACACAGGCTAGGTAGTCTATACTGCTAAATGAAAAAGGACTAAGCAGTGTGACTGAGTCCAAATGACCAAACAATTTGTGTTCACACTCCTCTCTGGATTCTTTGCAGATTTGCTTTGGAGAAAGTTATTGGGAGCAATCTAAAGCAGAAATAAGGAGCAAAGCAGGAGCCAGCAGTGTGGGCAATCTATCACAACCGATCAAATTCACTTTCTGAATCTTTTTTATTAAACAGTTTAAATGCCCTCAGTGTCGCCCTGACTACCCTGGATTTCTAGTGCAATGAGATATGATGGTGTAGAATCATTACACGAATCTGTATCATTCACATTTATACTTCCTATCCTGGTCCAAGGTGCACATAAAATCTTCAATATAACTTTATCTAGAGACTGTTGGATGGCTGTGGAATGGATTGCAGAAAGTGGCCAGGAGCCCACGAGTTCCCTAAATAGGCAGGAAAAGGATCTTTGCAGATAGGTCTTTGAATTAAGATTGACATCACATTTTGTAAGGATGTGTTTCAGCAGCCTTGTTAACAGGTATGATACTAAGGCACAGGCGTGCTGTCATTTATGCTCATCTAATGATGTAAGTCAGTAGCACAAAAGGAGTGAAATTGAGCCTCCTCATCCATGGCTTCTTGCTGTAGTTTAAAATGTGACTCAAACTCAATTTAATCTAGAAAAATATTTGTCTTTTCTAGTCGCTTTTACTTTTAGACTGATAAACACACTGAATTGTGTGGTGATTTTGTTACCTAGACAAGTATCTATAAGGAACAAGTATGAAACCACTAAACTGATTTTCACTTATGATTTTAAAACAAGATTTCACAGTAGGTCTCTAGAGGCAAGATCTAACCAAAGACTAATCCCAAGTCACCTAACTGTTTGGTATTAGCCGTAGGAACTTCATTTTTCATAAAATAAAGCTCTATTTTGATACCAGATGTTAATGCCCTCACTCAAACTGAGCTCAGCTGATAGCATTATTGAAAAAGATTTTAGCAGCTGATAGAAACTGAAGTACTATCTCTATTTCTGCATAACTAATACATATGGCAGATATCATTTAAAGTATTTCTCAAACTAGATGTCTTGGTACTCAATACTCAAATAGGAAAGAAAAACTATTCACACTGATCTCCAGAGCAGAATGAAATCAGATGGCCACTGACTGAACAAGTTAGGTTCATGAAAACAATCTTTGAATATTATGGGTTGAATATAAAGAACGCACAGAACAGATCAAATCCAAAATGCAATACTGTATTTCTATTCACTGAGTATCAATGTGCCCCTTTTATCAGTCTTTCAGAATCCGAGGAAGTCGTGATTAGATGGCATGAGTGTTCCATTTTCAAAAGAATAGATAAATAGCATGAAAGTCCCCTTAAGAGTTTAAGAAAAAATCCCCCCCCCCCAATATTTCTGGTTCCTAGTAAACTTTGCTGTTCTCTGAGAAATACCATTCCGTCAAGATATCATGCAATTCTACATCTGCAAATGCCAGAAATACTCAGATGCCAACACCACTGAAAAAGTCCTTCAATATATTAAATGCTTCTCCTAACTACCCTTCTTGTCACAAATATTATTCACTATTCATTTCTAGTGACCTTTTTTGCAGTGTTAGATTGGTTTATACTTTAAACAAGAAGAATCTTAGTGTGAGGGTCTCAAATGAAATTTTGTGAGATAATTATACAATAAATGATGAATAGAACTTAACACTACTATTTTGTGACCAGCATCATCCTGTGCTTTAATGCTTTTATTATTGCCACCTCTAAAGGCCACAAATGAAGCTACTGAGATTTTGCTGAATGTTGCACTTGCTCAGATGAAAAGAAATCTTGTTTTTTTTTTTCCTGCCTGGGCTTTTGCAGTCTGAAGCCCTGGCTGAAGTAAGTGGGGTCATATTAACCAAGTTAAGCACACCTGTAAGTTTTTACTGAAAAAATACAAATATAGTGCCTTGTTTAGTTTTCAAGATCAAACAGTAGACACAATCCATTTTCTGAATAATTAGGAATCCTGATTGTCATGAACAAATTACTTAGAAGGCACGGTACAAAATTACTGTTCCAGTACAGATGGAATACAAATTATCAGATCATAATGCTCTAAATCTCCACTAAATCAAATCCCAAGAAAACTACAGAAACAGGAAATTCACCCAAGTTTCTTCACCCATTTATTATGCAAGAGGTCTTACTAACATCAGAATTCCAAAATAGGTTTCAGAAATAAGTTTACTAGCGATTTGTTGCTTTATTGAGGTTGTGCTCCCCCCCTAGTTTGTTCATTCACTGGGGTTTAGTGAGAGAAAGACTTGAACTGCATTTGATATGATGTCCTTATCACAATTGAATCAATTACGAGGTTTTCCAGCACTGACAGGGACATAATGAAAACAGATCTGTCATCTGAGCTTGCTATCTTTTGTAGAGCAAAATATGGCATCTTCGGAAGACATAAGAAACCACTGCTCATTCTTCTAGTGTAACATAATACAACTGATCACTAACCATGTCTTCCCCTTTAGCTACTATTTGGTTCTCCATTCTCATTTTTATCAGTTTTGCAGCATTTTGTCTCTTCTGTGGACCATGCACTGGTACACAGGATATTATCCTGATCAGAGCATACAAAAGACATTTGTGTCCTCATGATGGGCATATATTTGACCAAGTAAAAAGCTGTTTATTTTCTTATGCTATTTTTTTTTTTCAGGTATTGAATGACTATTTTAAATTATATTCTAATTAGAAGCAAAACCACTTTAGGAATAGAATGCAATCATTTGATGGTTCACTAATAAATTTAACATTAATCAGAAGTTACAGTTAGAAGACAGAGCTACACTTTCTCATTTATATTCTTTTTTAACTCTCCTCTGTTTGAGATTTGAACGACTATTTTCCAGTTTTCCTGCTAAGCGATAAACCCTCTGATAAGCACTATGCAAAGCCAAGACAAATGAATATTTGATTGACACAAGTTTTATCTTATTGCATGAGCTGATGCTCACAGGTGAAAAGAATTAAATTTTATGGTTTATGCCTGAGGCAGCTATGGTTTAAAACTGTTGTAAAATAACCTGATCATATTTACTAGTCAGAAGTGGACACTGCCACCATAGAATAGTAGACTATCATTAGACTAGCAAATGTTATCGATATTCATATTTGTTTGGGAAAAAATATTTTTATTTGTTTCTTTTAAGGTGAGGCCTTCATAAAAGCAAGTACACTGGAAAATATTCTTGAGGAAGTGGATTTTAGATAGGACTGTAGTTGATTTGGGCAGTCAGACCTGTTATGGTTACCATGTTTTGAACTCTACAGTTCTGACAGCATCCTTATCTTGGCCATGGACAACTCCAGAAAGTTGGTATCCTGTTAATTGGATGAATAATTGGTGTCCTGGCCAAAAGTGACACATCTTTATTGTGGATTTCAAAAGAGAAAGCTCTGTGACCTGCTCTCTGTTCATATTTCAGGCTGTTAGTATAGCTGTACCTTAGGCTCAAAGCATCCATATGGTACTGAGGAAAGGCTGGTTTTGGGATTACAGCTGATGAACAAGGTTATGACTTGTTTGGCTTGGATGGTGCTCAAAATAGGTCCGAAAGGAGGCCAAAGACTCAGATCTGACCTTTGGAAAGATTCAGTGAAGTTTTAGAGACTGGTGTTTGGAAATTCTGATGAAAGCCACGATTTTACCTTGTGCTTGGACACAGCACTGACAGATCTTTCTCCTGTCTGGTGCCTTTTTTTCTACACACTTCTAAGAGGCTTTTTTTCCATCCCTGAAGTAGGGGGCAAGTTTTTAGTAATATTTTAATCATTTGACTACGGAATCCACTATGGCATCTCACTTTAGTCACAGAACCTCAGAGATGTTTTCTTCCAGACATCTTGCAAAATTGTTTTGCCTCAGAAATTGCAGAGTACGTTTTTGTTTTGAGATTATTAAAAAAAAAAAAAATCACAGAAGAATTAGATTTCCAACTGTTTGAATAAAAACTCATGGTGGAGATTTTTGCTCTGAAAAAATAATCATCATTTAGAATTTTAATATATCAGTACTACCTGCATTTTTTCAGGTAAAAATGAAAATAGCAGCAGATCTTGAAGAATGCACTAACCACTGAGATTTTCTTCATTTTGTGGATAAATACCTAATGTCCTTTAAACTAAAACAGTAAAAACAATCATGTCTGATGTTGTTTCATGCCTCCCAGTGAATGGATATAATTAACTGAAACCTTTTAAGGATGAATCAAAGAATTTCTCCTTAACATCTTGGGAGGAACTGTCTGGGTTGTCAATTTGTATACACTTACTAAACTCCATTCTAAGAGTATTTAGATATTTTATTTCCGCTGTTCTCACTGGAAGGCTATTTCAGATTCTGATTGTTTGGTTAGGAGGCTTTTTTTTGTTTCTACTCTAAATACATGAATAGCAATTTATACACATTTGAGGAGAATCATGGACTCCAGCAACTCTGTAAGAGTCAGAAATCGAAATCCCTTTATTGCCAATACAAGTGCGTTTATAAATCTTCCTAGCAACTGATCACACATAAACAGAAGGCTTGATTGGTTACATGCATTCTTCACACACTGTTCACACGTCTAAGACTAACATTTGATTGGTTATTACCCCCTGTCCATAATACACCCAACAACTCATTGGCTACAAGTTAGTTACTGCTATCCTAAAGCTTATTGGTTAGTTAAATCTTACAAGCACAAACACAATGTTCTGTACACTTTTAGCTCAAGGTAGAAAACTTTCCACTGTTTAAGAAATGACCAGCTGTTTCCCATCAACCATAGCCTGGCACTTTTTCTTCAGGCAGATCTCAGCATCCTTATCTTGTTTTTCTACATTCCCGCTTGCTACTTCCAAGGCTTCTGGCCGATGAAGGTCAAGATGTTCTCATCATTCACCAGCTGTACAGTGCTCTCAGTTTAACCTCCTCTTTTTGCATCCCCTCTGCAATGCAGCCAAAGTCTTGTTTTTGTCTAACGTGACCATTGTCCTCCAAAAAAGATCCCACACACATTTATTTTTTATCAACTTTAACTTAACTAATTGCATGCCTGATCTGTTACCTGACTAATACAGAACATTATCGTCTACTGACCTCTCATAAAACCAGCTACTCTTCTGAAGAACACAACTCTCTAAACTTCTGCTTCAGTTCCTTATTCTTGAATTTATGTTGCCAGAACTGTACAGTGTGTTCTAGATGAGGTTTAATCTGTGCTACACACAATGGCAGTAATATTTACCTATTTCTTCTTACTGCCCAGAGGATCATGTTTATCCCTCACATTGCCTATCATTCTGGCAACTCATATCTGTGCTTTGGTAGTCTGGTACCTTCAGCTCCACCCAGGTCAATTCCAGATGATGCTTCTTTCTACTAGCAGTTTTCTTGAGACTACATGGTTATGATTTTGTATTTAGTACTACTGAATTTGATCTTGTTTCTATTTCTCAAGCCCTTGAAGCCATCCAGATTTTTTCTGCATGATAAAGAGATCTATTTGTCTTGAAGATACCTCCTATCTTTGCAACACTGCAGATAACCTTATCTCCATACTAATACCTATGCCATTATGCAATTATGAGCATAACGAACAAGAACAGCCTTGCAATTTATCTTTAAGGAACTACATTAGTAAGTATCCAACAGTCTTCCCCTTTTAATCTTTGCCATCTTTTCCAGAGCCAGTTCTTTACTAACCTGCAGTTCCTCTAATACCCTTCTTCTCCATTTCCACTAGCAGTGCCATGCAGCATCATGACATTTTTTTTAACTGAGATAGATGAAATCTACTATATTTAATTTTTATAGAAAAACAACTCCATTTGACACTTTTTTTGAATTTATACTGACTTTTAGCTGATATACAATTTATTTTTTAAATGTTTGTTACATTAAGAAATCTCATCCACTATGTTTATTTCCAATATCTTTTTCCTAGTATGTACTCATTCAGATCTATGCGAAGGTGGTGGCATCAGTAGCAACCTTCCTGTTTCCTACTCCAGCAGGCTACACTACCTAAAATTGAGATCTTTTTCCTCCTGGCCATTTTAAGAGACTGGGGAAGGAATTACAGACATCCTGCTACAGCATATGTAAATTTTATTTTTTTTATTTCACCTTTACTTGAATTCCATACAAATGACCTCACTAATCATTTACTTAATTTATTGATAGCATTCCTTGCAAAATATAAAAAGCTTAGATATTTATCTAAGCTGTGTGATAAATATCTAGCTGTGTGGTGTGGTCGACATGCTGGAGGGAAGGGATGCCATCCAGAGGGACCTGGACAGGCTGGAGAGGTGGGGTTGTGCAAACCTCATGAAGTTCAACAAGGCCAAGTGCAAGGTCCTGCACGTGGGTCAGGGCAATCCCAAGCACAGACACAGGCTGGGTGATGAGTGGACTGAGAGGAGCCCTGAGGAGAAGGACTTGGGTGGTATTGGTGGATGGAGAACTGACTATGAGTCAGCAAGTGCACTCACAGATCAGAAAGCCAACTGTATCCTGGGCTGCATCAAGAGAAGTGTGGCCAGCAGGTCGAGGGAGGGGATTCTCCCCCTCTGCTCTGCTCTGGTGAGACTCCACCTGCAGTGCTGCATCCTGCCCTGTGTCTGGGGCCCCCAGAGTAAGGACATGGACCTGATCAAGCGGGTCCAGAGGAGGTCATGAAGATGATCAATGGGTTGGACCACCTCCCTTATGAGGACAGGCTGAGAGAGTTGGGGTTGTTCAGCCTGGAGAAGAGAAGGCTCAGGGGAGACCTTATAGTGGCCTTCCAGTGTTTGAATGGGAGCTAAAGGAAAGGTGGGGAGGGACTCTTTATCAGGGGATGTAGTGATAGGACAAAGGGTAATGTTTTTAAACTGAGAGAGAGTAGATTTAGATTAGATGCAAGGAGGAAATTCTTTCCTGTGAGTGTGGTGAGACACTGGCACAGGGTGCCCAGAGCAGCTGTGGCTGCCCCCTCCCTGGCAGGGTTCAAGGCCAGGCTGGACGGGGCTTTGAGCAACCTGGTCTGGTGGAAGGTGTCCCTGCTCATGGCAGGGGGTTGGAACTGGATGATCATCAAGGTCCCTTCCAGCCCAAACCATCCTATGATTCTATGATCTTCTGTTTATTCTTCAATTTATTTTAAACCATATCAACTTGCAATTTTTTAGTCCAGAGTTATTTTCAATAAATGGTTATCTTACAGTGTTTGTATTATTTCCAAAACCAAGGCTGATGCAGCAGACTAGCTTGCTGATGCAGTATTGATGAAGAAATTTGTGAACTGTCATACTTTGGAATAGTTGCACTGTATGGTTACAAATAACCTGTACTCTTTCATCTGTATCTTAGAAATCAGTGTTTTTTATAATGATGGAATTCCTGAGAACATTTATTCTTTTATTAACCTTCACTGTTACTCATCACTTTAATTTCTATGAATCCTGGAGTCCTTATGCTTCAGTACCCCTTAGCAACCATGCCTGCTATTCCATCATGTATTTGTTATCCTGACAATGGTGCATGTCACACCCATCACTAGTTGTTCCAGTTTCTTAATTTTTGCTGCTTAAGACCCTCACTTTTTCACAGAATCATACAAATATTGACTGGAAGGGATCCCAGGGGCCAGGTCATCCAACCTCCCCCTTGAAGGACCATAGCTGAGTCTTGAAAATCTCCAAGGATACAGATCCCATTACCTCCGGGCAATACACTGCTGCCTGTAAATTATTCTCTCCTTTCTTATTGTTCATCTCCCATTTCTCAAGCACTTTCCTGTCACTAAGTATGCTACCTGCTACACCTTTCTTAAACTTCAACCTTCTCCTGACTAATGTTCTTTTCTCTGTTTTAATACCTTTATTTCTCTGATTTTTTCTACTTGTGCTAAAATTGGTGCGCAAATTACACCTTTCCCTTTTCATTTTCTTTGTTCATTTTCCTTTTTATCCACCCAGCCAGTCTTAATCCTAGAATGCTGCTTAAAATCCTTAGCATGAATGACTCTTGGTCGCCAAACTTCATATCTTTTCTACCTCACTCATCATGAATTTACCTGCTGAGTACAACTTTTCATAGCTTCAGAGGAATTATGCTGAGCACTGGCTGGGTTTCTTTTCCTTTAAGCGCCCTTCCCAGGATATTCATTACCCATGAAGTCATTCAATTTTGTTACATCAGGTGAACTCCCAGAACTTTCTTCCAGCCTCTGTCAGAATTATTTCAAACTTTACCTCTGCACGTCGTTTCTTGCTGCAGATAAATGACTCTGAAGGAGTCACATGGCAAGCTTGCCAGACTTTTCAATATTTCAAGGCTTTTAATAAAGTTCCTCTTCCTAATGTCATCCACAAAGATTAAAACAAAGGTGCCAGACAAGAACTATTTGTAGTGGTCTTGGACAAACTGTAACGTAAAACTACCTTATTTATGACAAAGAAGACTTTTTTAAGAATCTCTGTTTTATCTTTTGATTAGGGAAAATGAGATCAAGGACACTGGCTTACTTTTCACTTTTCAGAAGTATGCAACTCATCAAAATTCCTATCAACAAGAACAAACGGTGTAACTCACCAAAAGTCTCATTAAACCTCAGTAAAGAAGCTAACAGTGAGTACAGACAGTTTTCTACAGACATGCCCTGATTTCCCTGTGCTTCTCTTCCCATGCCACTGACTGATACACCATTAACTTATATTTCTGAAGCTGTCAACCATGTCAATAACGACTCTCTCTAGATTGCTTATGATTTCCTTTCTACAATGCTAGATATCTCCTTTGAACCCTAAGCCCCCTGTATTTTAGCTTCCTAATAAAGTAATTACTAGTGGCTATATATAAGCAACCAAAGATTTCCAAAGAAGAAATGTAAGATAGCTCATTTCTGCAAAAGTCATAACGTGGGAGGCTGAATTCAATGAGAAATTATGAGCCTCAAAGAATACGCTTCCATTACCAGTCACTGTGGTCAATATATAAATCAGAAGCTTTATGACTGAGTGAGAAACTTATCCTTGACTTATCAGTAGACTATCTGACTAATTGGTATCCTTGAGGATTTTTATATCTCAGTAAGAACATTTTCTGGGATATGTACAGCTCAATTTCATTAAATTTCACGCCACTTCAGCACATGATTAGATCAGATTTAAATGGATGGACTTTACCTATGACTGTTTGGAGGGACAAATCTAATTAACCTGATTGTCTTTCCATGTATTCTTTATCTTTTCTAAGTTCTAAGCTCTTATTGATTATCAGTGCCCTCAAAAACCAGTTGGATAAAATATGCATATACTTTTTTTTTTTGGCAATGATTATAAACCTAGATTAATCTAATTAAATTATATAGAATAAAATAAAAAATAGAGGTATTAATTATATAAACTAGAACCCTTGGAGCATTTGCCTCCTATGTTTGGAATTGGGTATGCTATAAATGAATAAACACCGATGAATAAAAATGCCACCTTCCAAAAAAAAAGCAATAATAAATCTAAAGAAGACACGTCCGTTCATTGTGATTAAACAATTTAATATCAAGTATCAAATGTTAAAAATATTTCAACAGATCCATATCATGTAATCATCCATCCAGTTTTCTGGGACTGAATTCTGAATGGGGTTTCACAAAGAAATGCAGAAAGTTACAGATTTCAGAGTTTATCTGTTCAGCAAAGAGCTTTTGAAAATTTAGCACCTGGAGTATGTGGTAACAGACCAAGAAGAACTTATGTAATACAATAAATAAGATCACTGGAACCTACCCTGGTTAGAAAGACATGGCAGATTGTGTAAAAACTGTTCAAACTCAAAAGCTTCTCCCTGAAACCTCCTTTAATTTTAATAGGGATCTCTATATACACCTGTAAAACATTTACTGCCTAGATACTTTTGTAACAATTTTAAGTGCACAGATGATAGTGACAGATATGAATAAACACCTAAAGGTGCTTGTGGATGAAACCAGAGGCAGATTTGGGGGTGCAGAGAACAAAAGATGTGCACCCCCCACATTTGCTGTAGTTGTGAGAAAAGTTTTGTATGTGAATGGGGTGGGATTCCCCACATTCTGACTGGTACACTTACGTCAAGAGAAGTCTTTGGCCTGTGTCACCTTCAGATAGAAGCAGAAAATTTCTTGGTGTTTCATTTTCATTCAGCTTATACAGCTTGCAACCCTAATTATTTATCTGCAAACATTTGCTTACACTGAATGAGTGGCAGAAATGTAACCCTGTTCAATATCTCTGCTGAAAAAGACTGGATCACAATTTATAGTGTTATTAGTCTTTAGTTATTCGTCCAGTACTGTGTCAAGTGCTATTGTCGCCAAACTCTGTGGGTTTTTTGCTCCATTCATATAACAGACAGTATTTCAGAAAGGGAATATTTCTTTGCACATTTCTATGCATACATACAGCTAACATTCCTTGCATCATGAACTGAACTTCTCCTTGGGAAAACTCACAGCTTTGAAGTTTTGTCCATTGTCTTTTTATGCCCTTGTTGTAGCTGATGATTATTAGGAGAAAAGGAGCCTTTTACCAACAACTCAGTACTGAGTTCAGCATTGATCCACACACCTCCAGATACTTCTTCAGGCTTGCAAAAGGATGCTTATCAACCTTTCCTGCTGCGGCATGTCTAATCTGGCAGTACAGGTAGTCGAAAGTTCACATCTATAATTCACCATGTTCCTCCATTTGTTGATACAGTCTCTTGCTGCAGAATTCTAAAATCTTCCTAGCCTTCTTTGCATTTATTAAAAGAACACTTGCCCATCTTTCTTCCCATCCTTAAGTTTCCAATATTTTTCATGTCCTTAGTGGGTTTGGTGTTGCAAATAAAGTATACTTGTATGGCTGCTCTCTGATTCAATCACATGCCAAGTCTTATGCCATACCTTCAATCTTTAAAAAGAGATATATACATTTATCACAGTTCTTTGTACCATCTCAAGTTTATACTTGCAGCTTCTGTGTCACATATCTTAATAACACAGGGATATACCAAAATGCTGAAAGTTATGAAAATGCTGACACAGAAAGCAACTGGAAGGAATATCTTCCTATTTTGCACATCTTCAAGAAGGTTGTGGTTTCTCTTTTTCACTGCTTTGGCAGGCACTCAGTGATTAAAAGGGTAATCCTTCCAGGAAGGGTGAGTAAATGGAAACTCCAGCTGTGAGGGAAAAGAAAGAAGACCATGTTTGATATTGCTACAGACCATCGAGCAAAAATCACAAAGCAATCTGGTAGAGAGAGACAGAAGACTTCTGTTTCTTTTTCTGAAAAATGTAACAGGCTTTGACCCGATGTCCTTTATTGTTTCTTGAGATTTAGACAGCCAGCTTGAGATAACCACAAACAAGAACCAAATTGTTCATTACAACTTAGCATAAAAACTTATTTTAGCTTTGCATTATACACTACTGATACAAATAATGGAACTAGTTTGGCTATGAGGAACCGCAATCCTATCGACCTTGGAGGAATGTTCTCTCTTTTATTTGAAATAAATGAAAACTTTATACAGATGTTAGCAACAGTACCTTCTTTCAAATCAAGAAGGACAAAATAGATAAATCATTATCTGAACCTCAAGCGCTTCATGCTGCAAGGTGGTGAACACCACCTAAACAATGCTACACCAGCTTCTGTTAAAATGATTAAAAATTGAGGCCACTGGAGATCACAAAAGATTGCGTGCTTCTGACGGTGATGCTATTAAAAATGCAAAAAAAAAGTTCAAATTTAAAACAACCTGTAATGCAAAATACTGGATCTATAGATTATTTATTATGGTTGTCAAATTTATTGAATAATAATTGTTTTTCATAAAATACTTCCATAGTGTCTGTAATGAGGTTCTCAGTAATTAATTTGAAACACCATAAAAGACTCCTTCTTCTTCGGATATTCAAACTGGCTTCAAATTGCATATAATTTCATCTAAAAACACATAGCAACTAACAGGGAAAGTGGCAATGGGGACTCAGGAGTTGTGGATTCCATTTCTAGCACAGCTATGATACTGCATCTGTGCCTATAAGCAAATTACCCAAAGTCTTTACTGAGCATCTTACGAATAGTTATGTTGTGAGGCATTAGTAAACTTGCACTGTGTCTGGAGAGTCTCAGCTGGAGCTAAACAAATGCAAAGCATTGCATATTTTCCTGCATGTATTTCTAAAATATGTGAATTATTTTACATACATACTAAGGTGGTTTATTTTTTTTTTTCCTGAGACTTCAAAATGGATTAGTGGAAGTAGGTATATATGTTTGGGTGCAAAATGTCAAAGTATACCCCTTCCCATGCATAATTTTTTAAATTAAGAGAGAGCTGACCCCAGCTATCATTACTGACAATAATTTTCTGGTTGGTTTATAAATTTACTGGGTGGAAACAGAGAGATGTGTCAGTTACAATTTCAGATATTGTCTGTGCTGATCACATTGGACTGCCATGGAGGAGAAATGGGACTATATTGCTAATTAGGTAGATAAGTCCTCAACAACTACAAAGATACTCTCCTAAATACCTGAACTGTCAATCACCAATGAAAGCAAACTGGTGTCTTGATGGTCCAGAAGAATTCCCTTACAGCTGTTGGAAACCAAATCATTAATAACAGGGGAATCAATTTCTGCTCCTCCTCTCTGCTCAATCAGCAACATTATAGCATAGAAGTGGGAAAGGGAGAAGCCGATAGCTGACACTTGATTTCTTAAGATACAATTTATTGTCTTCTCTCAAGTTAAAGTGAACAGTAGTGTGGTTTGAATTGCTCAATAGGAGAGATTATATCAAACAAGAAGCAACAACAGATGCAGAACAAAAGTCAAGAGGAAAGTTGGGGAAAGGAAAATTTATATAAACCAAAGGGGACTTCCTGGCTGTAAAGGGCCAAGTGGGATATTCCTTATTAAGCTTTCCAAAGTATAGCATTTTTTAAGCCATTAAATTTTATGAATAAACAATGGTTTAACATTCTATTTAAATGAAATTAAGGCCAATCTGTGAAAGACAATTTTTGCTAAAAGAAGACACAGACTTTAGTGTTATGACTGATAGACAGCAAAACAGACTCTAGAAATGGTTTGCATGTGTATGTCCTTCCTAAATTACAAATGCTAAGAAATAAATAAGCATACACGATAAAGACATGGATTTGTCATCCTAGGTTCATTTAAGAAATACACAAACTTGAAGATTGACCAGTCTTTCTCCCTTGTGACATTTCAGTTTGGCAGCCTTAAACATCTAGTGGCCTTTGATGTGTATTTCTACCTTTCAGCTGCATCTAAATAAATCTCTTGGAAATATTAATATTTTATTTTGTAATAAAATAACCTGATAATGGTTAAACTTAATTTATTAGGGCTATATTCAAAGCCTTAATTTTTGTTTAGCATCAATGTTCATCAGTCTTTTTATTACACATTTGAGAACACCCAGCTGACACACTGAGAGTCATAATTCTCTACTGCCTTCTCCACCTCCACCTGTAGATAAAAGGTCCCAAAATAGCAGGTAGCTCTTGTGCCTATTTTGCAGCCACTTTAGCAAAGAGATGAGGGGTTGAGAAAATAAGTAGCAAATCAGGTTCTGCATCTTCAATTTAATAAGTGTTAATTAACCTAAAGCCTTAGTTTACTCATAACTGTTATGGTATTTGAATCCCTATCAGCTGATTCTTCTTTTGCTCCTTCACTGTCAACATACTTCATTACACATTCCCTTGATGTCTTCCTGACTCTCTTCCAATCAATCTTCAAGTTTAATCATTGCCAGAAATGAGGCTAATTGTGAATGTTGATTGCAACATCCTTGGTCACAAAAATACATTTTTTTTTTTTTTTTTTTTTTTTTTTTCTGTTAAAGAGTAATTGAAAGCATCTGGGATTAGAAACTGGAGCAGATGGGTTGGTGTCCTGGAACCGTTGCTGCCAGAAGGGGGAACCTGCTGCACATCCTTGAGAACAGAAACCCAGGTGTACAAACCACATGAAGCTACAGGAGCCCCAAACAAAAGTCAAAGGTGTCAGTCTTGAGGCCTGCCCTTTGTTTTCTTGTACTTGGATACCACTTCAGCCGAGTTACAATAGATTTACAGATTTCCATCTGAGAACAGAAACTTATTCACGTGGCTATCTGGCACAGATCATTAAAAACCTCAATCGATATTCAGACAAGGGTCAGATCAATGGCAAGTTAACCCTTTCCAAGACCTTGCTTGTGACATGCTACATGTTGCAGAGCTAGCAGGGAGCTTCTGCTTTGTGCTATCCTGTCAGCGCTGTACCTGTGTATATATACCTGTGCTTGATTAAAGATCCTTCGCTCTCAGGGTTAATGATTATTGACCAAAGGTTTTAGAAACTTATTTCAAAGCTGCTGCATTCTAATGTAACACCACTCACAGTATGAATGTTTGGGCACACACAGCTTTTGGTTTTTTTTTTTTGCCTTTTTACATTATGGGGTACCAGTAACACTAAAAGACACAGCACGTTATTTCGTTTGCGCATGGCATCATTTCTGTGTAACATCTGAAGCCGAGAATCTTCCCTCTTCACATCGCCGTGCAACCGGCGAACCAGAGAGCGCCCGTCGGGCACCTTTCGGTTCCCGCTCAGCCTGCGTCTCACTAACCGGCTCTGGAAAGGCCTGGCTGACCCTCAGTGAGCCAACGGTACCGAAGCGAGCATGAGCTGCCACAGCACCGAAGCGTCGCCGTGCAGACCCCCCAGGGCGAGCAGAGGAGCACCGCCCGGGCCTGCTGGCGGGCCCGCCGCCACCCCTCAGCGGGGCGTTGCTAGGTGTGGTCGGAAGCGGCGCGGCGCCTACATTACCCGGCATGCCCCTGCCGTCTGCCGGAAGTGACGCCCAGCCGTATCCGGGGAGCGCGCAGCGGCGGGTGGTGGTGGCGGCGGCGGCGGCCGGGCCGGGAGCACGAAGCCGGAGCGGAGCTCGGGAGGTGGTGGCCGCGTTCGCCCCCGCCCCGGCTGAGGCGCTTCTCTCCCCCCGCAGGTTGGCCATGGCGGACTCCACGCAGAATGGGCCCATGCAAGGCGGGGCGGGCGGCGGAGCCGTGGTAAGCAGCTGCGAGGGCCCTGCCGGAGCGGCGGCATGGCGGCCTGCGCGCCCGGGTGCGGGCAGCGGCTCTTAGGGTTTTCGGTTGGAAATGGGCGGTTGCTGCGCCGCCGCTTCTCGGAAAACGTCTCGGTTAAAGCCGGTTCTGTGGGGCAGCGACTATATGGCGTCTGTAGTTATATTGTGCAAATAAGAATCGATAATGATATGAAGACGGTTGCAGGTTAGTTAAAATCTGGTCCCTCTAATTAAAAGGGTCAAGGAATATGGAGGAAAAGAGCAGTCTTCAAAAGACGGTTCGAATTCATAAAAAAGAATCCTGAGCTCTTTAAGGTAGAAGGCAACTGATGTTTTGACTCTTAGGCACCTAATAGTCAAGAGCGTGCTGTGTTTCATTAGAGCCTTGCTGGTACCGGGACTGTATCAGGAGTGAGGAGGGCTGTGGTTAAGGAGAGCCCAACGACAGGAGAGGTGTTAGATTACTGATAAAAGCTTTTTTGAGGCCAAAAATATGTAGGCCAAAATGATGCCTTCTTCCTTATGATGTAGTTATGCTAACTTTACCAGACTCCTCCTCCTTCTTCCCTCAGTAAGAACTATGGAGATTTAGTTCCAGGTATGTGCAGTATTCCTTCTAGAAGGAACCTTGAAGCAACAAATGGAAAAGTCAGGTCTAAAGACCTTGCATGGTAACATTTTTGAAGCTGGATGTTTAGTAAGATTGGTTTGTGTTGAAAAACCACCTCTACAGAAGACTCTACCACAAGATTTGGTTGTAGTGTACAAAGGAGCCTTCTGGTTCTGAGGAAGCCTAGATGTTTTTGATCTGGTTAGTAACATCATGTGAATCAAATATCACAGGACAAAAAGATGGTCATTGCTTCAAGCTGTAATTATTCAAGGTTGGAGAAAGACTTTCAGTTCCATATAGAAGGGAAGAATGTTTGTTGTATGCAAATACTAAGATACCAACTTCTCTGGGGGTTGGGTTTGTTCTTTCCTTTTTCTAATGTAGCAATTTCTAATGGCTAACAAGTTGGACACAGCAATGTGGATTTCCCGCTTGTTCACGGTTTACTGCTCAGCTTTATTTGTCCTGCCTCTTCTGGGGTATGTATCATAATGTAAAAGAGCATTTAAAAGTACCAAAGTAACTAAACTCCCTTTTCATAGAGTTTTTCATGTAAGCGTAAATTTCTGTTATTCAGCTTACTTGTGTGCTTTTTTCAGAACAGGTTACAGATTTTCAGATTGGTTTAAAACACTTGTAGATGTGTTTGGAAAATGTGCTGAGCAACTGTAAAGCAGTGGCAAATGCATGGGTTTAGATGTAGTTATGGAGTAATATATTGAGTAGTTTTACTTTTGGCACCTGAAGTAGGTCAATGTTACCAGTTTTTGAGTTGTATTTTGGTAATAGTACTCATAGAAATAATAGAATAATAATAGAAATACCTAAGGTATTGTGAAATTGTGATGCAATTATCAAGGGTGGATGACTTCTCTGCAGGGGCTTCGTTCATATGGTAACATCTCCTCTGATGATTTGCAGGTTGCATGAAGCAGCAAGCTTTTATCAGCGTGCCTTGCTGGCAAATGCTTTTACTAGTGCCCTCCGACTACACCAAAGGCTACCGCACTTTCAGCTTAGCAGGGCATTTCTGGCCCAGGCTTTGCTGGAGGACAGCTGCCACTACCTGTTGTACTCTCTTATCTTTGTAAATTCCTACCCTGTTACAAGTATCCTTTACTTATGTCATCATGGTAATGTTTTTAAAGATCTTAAAAACTTGATTCTTTTTGTCACCTGTGTCATGATTTGAAAAACTAGTTTAAACTAGAATAGGTTTGCTATTCATAGAATGTACTCTACGTAAAGTAGGAGAGGCTTATGTTTATTGATCCATATTCAGATTAACCACCTCTAACTACTGCACTGCAGCCTCTGGCTACTTACTTTTTCTTTTCCTGAGACTTAAATTCAGTGATTTTATGACCAGCCTCAAGTGATACTTTAAGAGAAGTTGGTAACTTTCACTTATTACCAGTTCAGGGTTTATATATGAATTCTCACTGTAACTAGGACATGTATCATGTTAGAGACACAATTTTTCAGTAGTAGCTCTTTCAGATAACTTAAACAGTCTTACAAAAAGACATACTCCTGTGGCTTGTCAAAGGTGACGTAAGAACTGACTCTTCTTTGTGCCACTCCGTATGTATGCTTCATGTCCTACTCTTGAAATGCCTCTGGCAGAGGAATGTCTACGTTCTTGCTCTCTAAAACCTGAATGGCTGGCAACTGCATGTTCCTTGGTAAAGAAATGTGTTCTCTAGCATCTCAATAAAAAAATGATGACTACATGTATTTGATAGATTTTTTTTTTTTTAAGAGGTAACCTCACAGGTCTCATGCAGAAAGAATGCATTTCAGTAGAAATGCACCGGTGTGTAATGTTGTGTGTTGTGCTTTTGCATACCTGCATGCATACACATTTTGAAGTTAATAAAAATGCATAGGGAGGAGCTATAAATACAGATGTTAGACCTATACATGTCTTAATGCAGTATAGGTCATTCCAGCCAGCCTTTTGCAAAGAACCATCAACCTATGACTTGTGCATTAATGTAACATCACAGAGCAGTGAAGCACTTGTGCAGCCTGTAATTTTCCTTATCGCTTGCTTCAGTGAGTATTTTTCCAGTTCTGCTGTTCTCTTTGCTTCATGCTGCCACATATACAAAGAAGGTTCTTGATGTAAGTATGATACAATTAATACTGTTGGTACTCTTGGGATTTATAAACAGCTTTGAGTTGCAGCTATGGTTTGCTTTAGCTACACTGGAGGAATTAGAGTGAAACTGTAGTGTGGAATCTCAGCACATTGAGTCTGAGAAGTCTTTTTTTGGGTTGGGTGGTTTTGTGGTGTGTGGGTTTTTCCCTGCCCCCCCCCCCCTCTGTTATGACTCAATGATATGCTGGAGTTGACGCTAATTATTTTTTTCCTCAAACGCTGTTCTTTGAAGGAAGCAAATGCTGTGTAACAGTTAAGTTGAAGCTTAAGACATGTCTTTTCAAGCCAAACCATAGCCTGTGAAATTTAATGTTCTATTTCAGTGGTAAAATAACAAACTGCAGGGTGAGGCAACCAAGCAAAATACTTGCCAGTTGAACATGCTGCTCAATGAACTGCCTTTGCAGCTTAATGTAACTCCAACCTTTGGTGCTCCTACTCGGGCCATCTTGCTGCCATAGGTACTTCCTCCGAGTGGACAGAATAAGGCTGGTGGCCATCTCTGTGTGGTTGAACCTAAAATGAGTGGGTGAGGGAATTGCAACACCCCGTGGTTTTGATTGAACTCTCTAATTATGGAGTTCCAAGCTTCCAGTAGTTTTCTTTGGGATACTAATCTCCATACCTTTAAAGGTTCTAGTCTTAAAATGCTTACATGAGTTAGAAATTATAATTGTTAGCATTTTGATTTCCTTGTGCTAGAGAAGATAGGTGTAACTTGTACGTTTTCTGGCAATCTTTTTTTTTTTTTTTCTTTAAAGGCACGAAGTTCAAATAGTCTGCCCTTCCTGAGAAATCTTTTAGAGAAACTGAGTGCTAATCAACAGAATATTCTAAAATTCATTGCTTGCAATGAAATTTTCCTGATGCCAGCTACAGTTTTTATGCTCTTCAGGTAAGAATTACCATAAATATTTTCAGAATTGGAAACTTTCCACACAAGATTACTTTTTGCAATTGAGTTCTCTGTGGGTCACAGATCTCCATTTGTATGGTGCTGGCTGGCCAAGGCTTGAATTTATTGTTAAATTTATTTGATTCCTAGACTTGCCAAGTTGGTGCATTGTGAAATCAAAAAAAACATTCACTCTGATATAACAGAGCACCAAAAACCCCTTTCCTTTCATATCATGGGTGACATTGCTGGGTCAAATCAAAGTTTTTTCAGGCCTGTAACCTGTGTTCTCCTACATTGTGCAGTAACTTTAATTTTGGTCATTGTAATAGACTATTAAGATCTTCAGTTTCACTGAAAGCGAACTCTTATTTTTGACTGTTGGGTTACAGAAATTTAAGTGGCATGAAATTTCATTGTGCTAAAAGTGTTCAAGCAGGAGTAGGTTATGTCCTCTCCTGTGTTACTTCTGCCCAGTGACCCTTGTCTTTTTTTTTTTTTATTTCCATTTGTTTTTTCCTGCTGTGCAGCCTGTGGAATTTGGTTTAGGGATCTTGAGCATATGCATGTTGAATCCTACTGCAGTCATATAGGCATAATGACCTGCCAGTCACTGAAGTTTGGGTCATTGCCTTTTAATATTTGGAGGGGGAATAATGCCCTCTGTTCTATACAAGTCATAGCACAGTGAGAGCATTTGTTTTGAGTGGTCTCACAGTCAGCAGAAGGGAGGCTTTATCTTCTTGGAAGTTGATAGAACACATAATTTGTCTTTATCTTTTGATATGTCAGCTGAACACTTCAGTGGTTCACCCCTGAAGGATTCCATTTCGTTTAAGGCTACTTACCAACTGACAGATGCACTCTGTATCCAGTATCTGAAACTCTCAAGTGCTTTAAATTTCTCTTTAGGATAACTTTTTTTTCCCCCTCTTTCTCTGGAGAATTTAGTGTGTGAAGTGTTGCTACTTGATATATCATCTAGTACTGAAGCTTATGAAAAAAAATCACATACTAAATTTTAAAACTGTATAATGGTTAAATGCAAGTACTGTGAGAATTTGTTCTTTAAATGGTTTGAGCATATTAAATTGCTTGTAAATACTGTACAGGTGTAAGGTTTTGTTTTTTCCCCCTCCTGTAGCTCCCTTTCCCTTTATATTGTTTCGTTTGGGTAAAGATATTGCTCATACTTGAAGGAGCTCTAGTTACTGAAACTGTCAAGTTCAACTTCAAACAGAGCTTTTTAATATGTGTTATATAAAGAAGCTTCAGTCATTAAATTTGTGATATTTCTGTGCTTTGCTATGTATGGTTTATATGCTACCCTTTCACTATTTTACAGCATCATGTGAAACAGCAGCTTTGTGAAGAATCAAAACCTAATTTCCTTGTAACTGAAATAGTCAATTACCACCTTGTCATTAATGTTTCAGTGCATCTATAACAGTCTCCAGTGTGAGCAGTTTTGCAAAAGATACTAGAAATATGGTCCACATATTCAGAGTGCTATGCTTAGAGCTGAAAAAGCTTGCTGTATCTGGACTATTTATGTCAGTCAATGTCTGTGTTTGACCAGCAAGCTTTTCCTTAATACTGAACAGGTGTCCACTGTCACTTCTGTGATTCTTTGCCCACCACCAGAAATGAGGCATGTAAAAAACCAAAACTTCGTAAATATAAAATCAATACGAGAACAGCACTTCCTTCACTGCTTTATTGAGTGGCTTTACCCTGTAATGTAGGTTTCTGCTTTTCTAAGTGTGTGGTTATGTACTTGCAGATCCAGATTATCTGAACCAATGTGACCCTAATGTAGTTGTTCTTTTTGTGCCCGAGTTGTTTGCTTGATTTTATTTGGAAAATTCCTGGGGTTTTTTTGGTCAGTATTAAACTCTACTTCTCTATTCTCTTTCAGTGGGCAAGGAAGTCTGCTCCAGCCATTCATTTACTATCGGTTTCTTACATTACGCTACTCCTCTCGGCGAAACCCATACTGTCGGTAAGCACTAAATTGATTTTGGAAGTTAATGCTTAACTGTATCGTGTTTAGGCATTCATAAATTTCTTATTCTAAAATGAACATATAACTTACAGTGCTAAATCTGCAAATGGTAATTACAGAATGTGGAATATACCTGGATGCTAAAGAAAAAAAGAACATCGGGTTCAAGATTACATTTATTTCATATAACTGAACTTTTCTGAAATGTGGCACCATCCTTGAATGGGAGCTTTAAGAACATGCTTGTGCAGTTACAACTACACTTTAGGAGAAGAAAGTTTTTAACTGTTCTGCAACAATTTACCAGAAAGACATCCTTATTTTTAGGTTCCAGGTCTAACTGAGGCTAAGTCTCTACATGAACTGGCACTTATGAACTTGTGTAATGTTGACAAGAAAAAAAAAAATCTGTGGATGATCTTAAACATGTTCATTACCTGCTTTAGTTAAATTTGTAAGTCAGGTTAATTACAATTGAAATAGAGTCTTATTGATTTTGTTTGAAAGTTGGTCAAGCCAATACTATTGTTTTAACCTTTGAAACCTCTATAAGGATTTGCTCAGGTCAGTGCTTCCTCAGAACTTTTCCTATGATAAGTGTTGCACAATGTAAGATTTTGTGAACATACTTTCCAGTCTGATCACTACTAGATCAGAAAATGGCTTGCTGAAGTGGCTTTGGCTGCCATGGTATGCAAAGACAGGTCTGACAGTCATAAACTTTATCATCTCCTATTCCCTACTATTTCGTAAGAATCAACTGTTCCATTTTAGTACATGTATTTTTTTAACAACAACAACAACAAAAAATCTATGAAGGTGCTTTACTACTTTGGTATCTAAAAATAATTTAAGTTATGCAATACTAAAACTAACTTTCAATAGAATTGCTTTATCCAAGGTGATCTACTGGTGTTTATGTAGTTTTAAGGGAAACTGGTGTGGTTTTTATTTCTCATCTGTCTTCTAATAGTTGCTTCTAGAGGGCAGGGATCTTTCAATCTGGCAAGAAGCAGCACACACAATTACCTCTTAACTCCTTACATTATTTCTGATAAAGCATTATTCTTTCCTTTTGAAGTGGTTTTTTTGTTTGTTTGTTTTTGTTTTTTTCTTCTTGACAGTATAATTTTTCTGCTGTCTTTATATCGGTCCTCATCTGGAAGCTGCTGAACTAAACTTAATTAAAATGTTAATCTTTAAAGGACAAGAATTCTGAAGCTCTTGCAAGATACTGCAACACTGAGTTGATCTAAAGAACTTGCTAACTAGAGTGTGTAGGGTGTTAAGTGAATGAAAGATTTAGATTATACTTCTAATAAATGCTGTACGATTTTAAAACTCTCTTTAAATCTGATTTTTCAGGACTCTCTTCACGGAGCTGCGGATTGTTGTTGAACATTTAATAATGAAGCCCTCATGCCCTGTTTTTGTAAGAAGACTATGCCTCAGCAGCATTTCCTTTATAAGCAGATTGGCACCAACTGTTGCATAGCCAAATTTCAAGCACTTGTGTTTTGTGAACATTATGAGCAGCTGGCACTTCTGCTGATGAATAAAAATTTCTGGTTTTACACTGATCTCACTCCCGGCTGTATAAAAATGTGTACATGCTTTTCTTGAGGATAATATGAAATTTAGCATATCAAAAGCAAGTCATTGAAACTTAAAATTACTGTGCTGTATTGCTAATTGGTGAAAAAAGGTAGCTGCATCTTATCCAAAACATGCCCAGTCATGTAGAATTCTTCTAGGAAACAAGGATTGTTTGAGGTTGATTAAAACTTTAAGAAGTCTGTGCTCAGTAAGCTTATGTTAGTTGGAACTATAGCTACTGTAGGATGTCTCCAGTGGGTAGCAGTTGGTACAAATATCTATGCAGTACACTTTGGACAGTATTCTTCTGCTTACAAATTTATCCATAGAACCATTTTGTCTAAATTGCTGTACTCCATGTAAAAATATGGCCCTCTGAATTTAACAAAAGGGATTAAAATCAGTCAAGCTGACATAGGTAATACCTTTTCTGAAGGAGAGGCTATTTTTATTAATACTACTTAAAAAGATCTCTTAAAAGTTTCTTACCTTGTGACATAGTCTTACATTACATTGTTGGAAGAAATACCAAGACTCTGATCATGGAAAACTGTGCAGTTATCTTGTCATAACAAGATGTTTTACCAAGCCAAATTGCTGACCTGTAGGTTTTTCAGACAAAGATTCAATGCTTAAACTTTTAACCATCCCTTAAGTGAACTAATCAATGTAAATTAAGTAACTTTTGCAGTATCATTGCAGATTTGTTCTTGTGTCTACACAAATGTGAGACTGCAGTAATTCAAGCATGTTGACTTCTTAGAAAATTAATCTGTAGCTAGCTTTATATAAATTATTCTTCCAGTTTCTGAGACTCTCATTGTCATGGGAAATTTGCATAAAGGATTACACCTGTTTAGGCAGCTTCTGAAACAAATGGGCATAGGACTTTTTTGGCTAAATCCATCTGATGACCAATCTGAAGCCAGTGTCATGACTACAGAAGTGAATATTAAATTGAGTGCTGATTGTGCATTCAGCCAGCAGCTGAATAGGTAGTGGAAAAAAATATTATCTGTCTGAACATAATTTATTTCTACAAATTCAAGGCAAAGTATTTGCTTTATCTGAAGTTAGTATTCTAATTGCATAAAATTAAATGGGTTTCATTGGCTTTTTGTAAACTTCTATAGTACTGTATTTAACCATTTTTCCTTGATCAGAGAAATCTTGTGAAACACTTTTGAAAACAGTCTTGAGGAAAAGTATTTTTCTGTAACCATTGAGTTATCTTGTTTGTGATGTGGGTATCATTCAGACTTCCCAGTAGTATTAGTTTGTTAGATCAGAGCCATGTATTTATAAACTTATTTCATTTTTTGCTCAACCTCTTGGTACTAATGAACCAATAGGTAATTGAATATGATATTCTTTAATTTTCTTGCTCTCTGGACATGATTAGCTATTTATAGAACACTTGCACACTGCAGAGGCAACTGCATGCAGTAATGCTCTACAGCTGCTAAAGACTTGCAATGAGATTCACAATATGTATATCCTGTAATTTGAATATTTTATAAAAACTAAAATTTCTACTGCAATAAAAGGAGTGTTAAATGTAATTTGCTAGGCTCTTTAAGCTTATTTTCTTTCTAACAACATACTGATGCTTGAACCTGGAAGTTGAGCGGAATGCTATCCTGTACGTATGTGTGCATGTTCTTATATTCCTCACTGCTGCTTCTGAATGGGGACATAATTCAGAAATGCACAAGACATTATTTTATAGGGAATTTTTGCCTTCTAATGTGCAAAAATTTATGACGTTTTCCTTCAATATTTAACCCAAGAATAAGCACTGCAACATACCAAATCAGAGCAGAAATCTGGACATACTACCATTTAAATTCTTCAGCACAATTCTAAATCCTTTTCCATGTTACATGGTATATTTTGAGTGGTGACCTCAGGCTCTGTTCAGCTTTGTTGCACCACTGTGATTCAAAAACTACTTTGGTCATCTAAGTTGGTCTTCCATACTAGGAGTGGAAGGCAAATAAATACTTTTGTAATTACTGTAAGCAAAATAACATGTTATGAGCAAATTTTTGTGGTTTAAGACTGCTGTTATGGGTTCAGTCTACTGTTTCTTTAATTGTATACTGTTATTAGAGCTGAGTCTAAATTGGATCTGATGTATTGCAACTGTAACTAAAGGATGCTTAGTCTTGAGATCCAACTCTTGAGTGGATGAGGGAGATTAAAAGGAGTAAGTGAATGAGACTTCAGTAAGTAGAGAGTTGGAAGACAATGTCATGAAGCAGATATATGTGGATGCTGAATTTCTTGTTAACTTCTTCTAATAAGTCTTAAAAAAGATTAAGTGGAGGAAGCTGTTTCATAAATGGAACTTGATTTGACCAGTACTATATTCTTGGCTTTGCAAAGAGTTGCTTGACCGATGAGGCCTGGATTTTACTGGTGCCCTGGTAAAACTTATCTCTGATGTGCCAAGAAAACATGGAATGATGGGGTAAGAATAACTTCCAAGTAAAATAACAGGACAACTTATCTGCACTCTGCATCAACTTTGATTTTTACTGCAGCCTTTAGGCTGCTTAAGTGATAACACTGAGTTTCCTCAATGCTGGCAAAAATACTCTGTCCTTGTGCCTGCTTCCTTGCCATAGTTTGTGACTGTTTCTATACTAATGGTTAAATTAAACACATGAAATGCTGGTCATGTCCTCATAGCTTAAGATTTTTCTGGTGAAAACTGTGTTCATGCTGCTGTGCTTTCAACAGCTAGCCACGATGCAGAAGCTGTAACAGAAGTCTGTAGTAGTAGAGTAGCTTTGCAACTGACTACAAAATGCCTGCCAACCCTAAATGCGAAGCAGAGGAGTTTTTGTCCTAAAAGGTTGTCTACCTAATGTGGTAATTGTTTCCACTGGTATAAATCACACTGGTGGTTGTTTTTATCATCTTTGCTTTGGTAAGTTAAAGTGCTGTTGCATAGATTCTGTGGGAAGACCTGGCCCTTGCTGTGCACAAGCTTTCTGTAGAAGTGATTCTTCAGCATATGGCTCGTCTGTTCTCACTTGTAGATAAATAAAGCATCAGGAACCACTGGATCTGTTGGAGTAGCTGATGCCAGTGGGGATTTCTTACACACAAAGTAATTCATAAGGCACCCATGCTTTGCTTTTATTGTCTTTAATTTAATTTTAAACTTTCATTGTAATTTTTGTGCTGTCAGTTTTATGTTTTGCTCTCTTTTTTGATGGATATTCAAGGGGAGTAATATCCACTAATATTTTAAGTTACACGTTTTAAGGATTATAATCATGAGCCATTATTTGTTCCAGCAGTTTTTGAGCTGCTAACTGTATATGTGATAGTATTGTCCAACGAATAATGTAGCTGGTTATTTTGTACAGTCTGTGTTGAGCCTTTTTATTGTTGGGCACCGGTATTGCAACATTTGCTGTACAGATCCATTGCTAATTCAGGAAATGCAGTTCTTGACCATTTTGCAGACAGGAACTGCCTGAGGCGATGTAAGAGCTCTGGCAGAGCAGGAAATAGAAAAAAAGAGAGTTGGACAACGGTTTGGGTGAACTGTGATTTGTTTCTATACCACATATGACTACTTGGTCCTGTTTCCAAAATGATACTGTTGCTTAAACAGTTTCAGGAAGTACTGTACCTTATGATGCTCAGATTAAGGGTAGCAAAGACCATTGAACTAGAACAGCATGTTCTTTTAAAAAATTATGTCAAAAATTTATTCCCATGTGCAAGAGCTAGGTATGACCCCTGGTATCGCCATCGTTCTGGTGAGGAAAAATAATGCAACAGAATAAGATTGCAAGCACTTACCTGCTAGATGTTAGGTATGCTGATCTGTTGTAATTTTAAATTGATGCAGTGCAGGTATTTGTGGTTACACTAACCAATTTTAGTATATATAGTTTATCTTTGTACTGTAACTTTTGTGCTACAATTTTCTTAATCATAGGACGAGTCAGGCCTTGCTGTTTTAAATGGTCTTTTAAGGATAGAACCTTAAGCAATCCTTTATTTCAAAGATGTATCATCAATATGGATAATGTAATTGAATTTAATCTTAAACGGGGATTCAAAAATATCTTTTTCATAGAATGTCAGCATTACTTATTAACTCTTCTGCAGAAGCTAGCTCTGTGATAATAGCAGATATTCTGCAGGTAAGGGAGTTTCATTGCTTCGTTCTATGCTATCCAGATGGTACAAACTTCTAAAATGAATTGAAAAATTAATCTTTTACTTGTATTCAAGGACTGAGGCACAAAATGGTAATGTAAGGGCTCAAAGGGGAAATATAGTTCTCCTCCATATTTGAGAAAATGTGAAGCCCTTTCAAGAAAATCTAATAAACATAGTAATCACAGACTGCTGACACTAAGGAAGAAGCACCTCATTTGCTCTTTCTTTTATGCAGCGATTTACGGGTCCCTACTGATTTTCAAATTGGATCACTGCAGTAAATTATCCATGGCAGTACCTGTGAAAGAAAGCACTGGGATCCATATTTGTTTAGTGGATTGCTTAAATCAGCAAGAATGATAGATTTGATGGTATGAAATTGGAAATATCAAGGGCTTTTCTCAGTGAATGAGCAAGTATCTCAATTTGTAATTTATTGTGACCCTTTCTCACTGTATGTGCTTTGTACATCAAATATTTATTTCAAAACAAATTAAATTGTTTTCTGTATTGATACAGTGATGGTTTTGTTGATGTTCTTGAAATTAGATTGTATAGGGTTTTTTTCTGGATTTAAAATATTAACAATGTTGTGTTGCAAAACAGCATTTGTTGTTTAAGTTCAGATCTCTGAGTTTGAGTTACTGACCAACAGCTTTCCATGTTACATGTTCTGCGTGTGTGTTCGGTGTTGTGGGATTTTTTTGTGTGTGTGTTTAGTGCAGGATGCAGTGAGCTACTGCGGCTTCTCATTGTCTTTTTCTAGAGAAAAAGGGAGATTAAGCTGTATATCGAAACTAAAAAAAGCTGATCTCTGTCTTAAAGTCACTGGAGCTATTCTGCTTTACACCTGGCATAGGTAACACCCAGTCCTATGAAAAAAATTACCTATGTGCCTGGTTTACTGCCATATTTTCAGTGCAGGCATTAACAGAGAAAGTTGACTGTACACTTGTGTTTTGGCAGGAGTCTTGTCCCTGCTATGGGGGGGGGGGGGGTGCAGGTTACTTAGATCCATAGGTTACTTTGTGGCTATGATTACATCCCACTACCTAAATAAGGACCACTGCTGAACTGAAAACAAGCGGTAGCTAGTGCTTGATTACTTGGAATAGATATCAGTGTAATAAAATCTTGTTTTGCAACTAGTGGCTGGTAATGTGACCCCATGTTACCCTCTTGAGAGCTAGGCATAACTCATCCGTGATGGCGTGTTAAATAGCTGACTTCTGTTCAACCTTGGTGCCAACCAGATGGGCTTTATTCTACCACAACTGGCTACTACCATACAGCTGCAGTTTTGTAAAACAGCAGTGTGGATTGTCTTCTGAGGAGCCATGAAGGACTTTTCTCTTAAAAGAAAGCAGTGGTTAGTTTGAGTTCATCTCCCTTTATTCTGGTTTCCATGTGCCCGACTATATCTTGCTTGCAACGAGAGTGAAGTGTTGCAGCAGTCCAGACTTCTGACTGGTTCCTCTGAACAAGTGCACATCATGGTATTTTCATTTGCTGTGTGTGTTCCTATGAATGTTCACTCATGCACATTTACCGGTGTGAAGAACTAGAGAGTATGTTGGATGAAGATGGTGCATCAGTTGGTTGA
Organism: Tyto alba; assembly: GCF_018691265.1. Lineage (NCBI taxonomy): Eukaryota > Metazoa > Chordata > Aves > Strigiformes > Tytonidae > Tyto > Tyto alba. The sequence continues at coordinate 29,399,508 of NW_024881327.1, read as the reverse complement.
GATATTTCACAGGAAAACTAAGCTACATCAGAAGTTATAAAGGTACAGGGCTAGATTATCTGTGAGGGTTAAAGAATGTCAACTATATAGCTTTCAAAGGTAGAAATGTAATGGAAGAAGAATGGGGAGAAAAATAACAGAGTTCAGCTCTATGTGATAAAAAGAGATATGGAAATCTTACTGCATGCTCTGTTGCTTTCACAAACCCCAATTCACTATTGTCATCAGTATTTTCTGGATAGTACTTAACTTTTCTAGCTGTAAATTATTTCTAATTTAGTCTCTATTAAAATACTATTGGAATAGTGTGTTCAGATGCTGCCACATTGTGCAAGCGCTGACAGGCTGATCTTGGTTTAGTTAAAATGGAAAAAGCTGCAGTGGAATTATGTGTTCTTGTCCATTGTGTTTGAAGCTCCTGTAGTGGAAAAGTAGAGAAATAAACACTTGCTATGATCTGTATTGCTACTGGGCTTCTTGGTTCTTTTTGATTCTTTAAGACTTTCCATGTTGCATTGCTACATTTTTATATTGGCTATCTAGGGGAAGATACCATATGTTCAACTGCATAGGGTTTTGTTCTGATGTATGTTTGTTCCTGTGTGCAAAGACACATACAGAATATAATAGTTGTAACTAAGCATTTTAATATTTATGGATTTAATTTTTTTATCTAGAAAATTTGATGAAACACTGTTTTGAGATGACAGATGTTTGCCTGTTACAATCCCTCTTGACATACTTTCTGCTATAGCAATTTCAGTTAAGTTCTGACTAAAGCACAACAAAAATCATTGCGAATCCTCTTGGTGAAAAAGTTTAAATCAAAGCCATTATTAGCAAGGTTTTTTGTAATGGCAGATGGAAGTCTGAAGTTGACTTTCTGAATTCTTGTTGGCATTTTATCAGTTGAATAGTTATATAATACAGAGAAATGTTGAAACCTTAGAGACTGGAGTTACAGCATCAAGCATTAGTTCAGTATGTGAGTATCCAGTGTTTCTATTCACATTTTTAATTCTCAAATTTTTTAACATCACTCTGGGACAGAGGTAAGCAAGACATTTGGTTGCATCAGTGCATGTGCTGTGCATTGATGGTGTGTATGTATACTTATAGCAGCAGATAAATGACTGAAATTCAATATTCTGAAGTTCTTTTGCCATTTGGATATGTTCATTTACTTCATTCTTTATGATTAAAAAGCCTCTCTGCACTCTGCTAGCCTTCTCTTTAAATCTTCTATCTTTAAATCTTAAAGATTCTTGCACTGCATAGGTGGTGCTTTTGTACAGTTAAAAAGTAGAAGTCAGGCTTATTTCACTTTTTTTTTTTCTTGAAAGCAAAAAATATCAAGCTGCTTTTAACCTGGTCCTTGTTTTCTTCATGTAAGAGATTGTAGGACAGGTAGAATAGCAGGAGACTAGACCTGGCGATCCAGAAAGCTTCCTCCAGTCCTGTGTTCTTATGTATGTCTGCATATTACTGTACAGAATAAAAGTAGTTGTTTAAGTATATTATATATTATGTTCCTAGTATTGGTTTTAAGAATTTTAAGCTAGCTTTCTGCTTTAGGATGAAGATAAGTGTTGCTATCCTTAAGAGTTCTTTCTCCTTACTCAAAGGCTGGAAATTTTTGATGATATGATTTTGTCATTTGAAATTAAATGGAATTATTCCATGTGCTAATTTTATTCCAAACCACTGACCTCTAGTGGCTGATTTGCAACTATGAAGCAAAACATTTCAGTAATTTAATGTGCTCCTCATGTGTCTGTCTGGCTACAGGGGAGAGTCTTTTTCCCTTTAAATTGCTCAGGAGAATAATGCCTCTTCATGATTTATTCTACTTTGGCTTTGCAAATATCTATTTGCCTTATTCATTAGAAAGGACATCAAAGGAAAACCAGATTTATGGTTAAGGTTTCTTTAAAGAAGTAACTACTCACAAGGCCAGGTGTTTCTTGTGATTGTTGGCAAGATAGAAGACCCTGTGATCTGTGGGATCATCCTGTTATAAAGGTCTTAAAACATTTATTGTCAAATCCTTGCAGTCACAAAGCATGGTAATTATATTAGCAGAATCCCGATTCCTTTGCTTCGGTTTTTGCTGCTTTATAATTGAAGTCCTTCCTACATGTGTGGGTATGGGATTATTGATTTGGGAACAGTAATATTTTCATCTTTTTTCTGCATAACCATGAAGTGCATTTTTTTGGATACACGTTGTATGAATCTTTCCCTTTTCCCTAATTTGATTTGAGCTGTGTATGTCCCAGTATAACTCCCATTGATTTTTGTTGAGTTAGGCAAGTGACTCTCCATTCCCCAGCGGGAGAGCAAATTCTTTAAAATCATGCCTCCCTTTAGGAGAACAGCATTGAGTAGGTAAGAGGGGTGCCTGCACAGAGCCATACTGTGCTGTTTTTTTTTTTTGTTTTAGTTTGTTTTTTTTTTTTTTAAGGCAAATCTCCTGATCATTCTTATTTACCATGAAACCAAACTGGAGTGTCTGCTCTAGGCTCGTTCCTAATGAGCTTTAGTCTCTGTCAGGGATACAGGGTCTGACCGGTATGGGGGCTGCATTCCTGCCAGGTTCTTCCGTGTGTACCAAGTGCATGTGTCAATGGAGGGCTTCCAAACCACGGAGACGTGTGGTGTCTTGAGGCCTTTTGAGCACTGTAAGGGCCAAATGATATCTCTGCTTCCATGTCTACTGTCAGTCTCTAGCCCCCAAAGTTTATCCCATCTTTCTCTTATCCTGGTATTCCTTCCCTTTTTGACCTGCCCTACCTTCTGTTCTTGCCTGCTCTCGTGAAACTGTTTCCCGCTTCTGGAATTCCATTCCTCTGCTTTACCGTACTCCCACTTCCACCGATTCTGCAGGACTGATGCCAGCTTAGCCCCCCAGAAGATCCGGCACGCGTGACCTGGGTTCCCGAGGAAGGGACGTGGCCGCCGGGCCGTGCTGCGAGAGGAAGGCAGGCGGCTCCAGCGGCAGCCGGGCGTCACGAGCTGCCCGGCCGCGGCTGGGGTTGGCAGGGCTGGCGGAGCACTGCTGCGTGCAGTTCAAGAGACTGAAGAGGACTCTGCTGGTGTTCCAGTGAATGAACTGCATGTGAATTATTGAGAACGCTTACCCGCGTGCTGGAAATGAATATTTGCTTCTAGTTTAATGTTGATCTTTGGCCCAGTGACCGTGAAATAACTTTACAGGCCTACGTGACTCAGTGGTGTTACACAGGCTTCTGTAGGTTTACCATTTTGTGCTGTGGAAGAGTCATTCCCCTCATGTGCCTGCCTGCCATTAAATACTTTTTCTGTTAATTTAAATATTTTACCTAAAAATCTTAAAGGTTGGTTGGGATCACTGGACACTTCATGCATTCATACTTTTTTTTTTTTTTTGTTGAACTTTTGGTATGTATTTGCTTACTGTTAACAATATATGTGTAGGATCATAAAAGGTACAAAATCAAAGCAGTTTTTCCCTTTTAGAAACTTTGCTGTGCTGTATGAAAGACACACAAGGCAGGATGTTATGGGAATCCCAAAGAGTAACTTAAACGGTATTGTCATTATCTCAGCTCTTGCTGCTGATCTGGGAACATTGCGAGTCTCCTCTGCTGTATAAACTTGAAATCTTTAATGAATTTCAGATTAAAAAATATTCAAATTGACTTTATATTCCACCATTTTTTCATGTAAGGAACACAAATCTTTCACTGTGTAGCCTTCAGGTACCACAGATTTCTTGCTAGGCAGTAGCATTGGAGAATTTCATAATGATGTACTGTTGTAGTTTGAATAATCCAACTAGTTGTTTTTTGTTTTGTTTTGTTTTTTTTTTTGTTTGTTTGTTTGTTTTGTTTTAATAGGAATGAGAAAAAAAGCTTCCAAAGGTCTATATTTCAATCCAGTTGCCCATCTTTACTTAGAACTGCTTACGGATCAAGGAACTATTCAAGTGTCTCCACTAAGCAGGTTCTAAATCTTGGACTGTGTGGGTACAGCCTTTTGTGTTCTTCCTGAGGACCTGGTAAAGAAACTTAACCTTGTAAATTTTTACTGGCAAGGTAATATGCTTTATACAACAAGGTTCTTGAGTTTTTGCAAAAGGATGCTTGGGGAAATGACCCCGGTATGGTAGCCAGCCTCCCACTTCTTATGAGCAATATACATAAACAGTGCCCAGTCATTTAGGGTGTTTCTCTATTTGTTGCTAGTGACTGATAACTACTGGTTGTGATGCTCATAAATAAGGATTTGAGATTTTTGTCTTAGGGTGTTGCAGCTACCTGCCGTGAGGCATAGTAATTCATTATCAATTGCTTCATGTACTTGGCTGTCCCATGCTGAATAGGCTGTTATTGATGCTCTTTTTGCTTGTTCTTTATCTCCTTCCTCCCGTTTCAGTATGTATCAATAGAAAGGTTCATGCAGAGCCTTTGATCATGTAAATCCTAGTTGACCACCACACCAGTAGTATCTATTAATTCACCTATGGTATTGCAGCTTTATTTTCCTTCCTGTTTCATATTTACAACAAAACCAGACAAGGCAAACTCGGTTACTCAGCTGGATAAAAGAATATGAAATAGTTTAGTAATCCCATTTAGTTTTGAACAGGAAATGATAAACCTAAAGAAAAATAGTTTTAAAAGTAATGCAACACTTAGCATCTCCTCTGGAGTATAGCAGAGAATCTTCAGGAATTACAAATCTTTCAAGAATTTCTATAGTCATTCAAACATCCTTATGTAGGGAAAAGAAAGGGAATACTGTTAACCTTGTGTTTCTTCATTTCACTGTTAGGCTCTTGCCAAAATAACAAGAAGCCAGCAAAATATGTATCAGCTGTGTGTTAGACCCCAACTGAAATTGGTGAATTGACCTCACCTTTGTTACTTTATGACTTGCAGTGAATTAGTATTTAATTCAATTGCTGTACATTTGGTACTTAATGATACAGCATCTGTTGCAATACTCCTGATTCACTTGGTATGGCTGTGATTGTGCTACTGGGAAGATGGATGTTAATTATTTTATGCAAGTATTTTACTTCAGTCTGCCTCCATTGGGTTTCTAGGAAAACTTGTATTGGCAATGCTAATTGCTAGCTGGCTGGTAAAGAAGTTAGGTGCCAGCAAACCTTGTTCAAAATCTAATTGGGTATGTTAAAGACAGGTGCTGTAATAGTTCTCCTCAGTGATCAAATGCTTTGTGGATTATCAAGTACATTAATTATCCACATTCCCTGCCAAGCTAACTTCTGGTGAGCTCCTACGTTCCTCCCACTGTGCAAATCAAGACAAGGAGGCCTGAGATGTTCTGTCAGAGTCATGTAAACTAATCTCAGAGCTCTTCTGGAAAAACTTAAAACTGCCCAAACGCTTTTTTATTAAAAAAGTGTGTAATCTGATGCCATTGGGACTGATCACATGCATGGTCTTGAGCCAGATGGGAGGTGAAGCGAGCAGAAGGTGTCACAGCAGGGCTGGGTACAAGAAGACATCATGACCCTCTGCCCTCATGTTCCTCTGCAGGGCCCACTCTCTCTGGAGAAAGAAGTTTTTAGTTGTTTGGGTTTTTTTTTTTTTTGTGGTGGTTTTTTTTTTGTTTGTTTTTGTTGTGGTGTCTTTTTTTTTTTAATTAGATCTTGGTCTATCAGCACTGAGAGGGGAAGCAGAGTTGAGGGGAGAGTATTTTCCCATAAAAATCTTGCAAGCGTGTTTTAATGTCATCTACAAAAACCACGGGTTATGGTGGTTTTTCACCCGTGCTAACACATCGAGCAGGCCCACGTGTGTTACACACACACACACGGGTATCTCTCCCCTCTTTCCCCACGAGCAGGACGCGCTCCCCACCCCTCGGGCGCGCCCGCGCAACCGAGGCGCGGCCGCTCCGCGCAGGCGCGGCGGGAGGGGCCGGTGAGGCAGCGGCGGCCCCTGCTCCCTCCGCACATCCGGGCCCCGGCTCCGCCCACCGCCGGCTTTTCCCCCCGCCGGCTGCCGCCCGCCGCCGCCCCGCCGGGCTTCTCCCATGCGCCTGGCCGCCCGCCGGCCGGCCGCTGGCGTGCGGCGGGGAGCGGCCGGGCTCCGCCTGCGGCCGCCGCCATGATGCCGGCCCTGGCCGCCCAGCGGCGGGGCTGCCGCGGCCTCTACCGCCTGTACCTGCGGTGCCGGGCGGCGCCGCTCCCCCGCGCCTGCCACGGTGAGTCCCTCAGGGCCCGGCCCGCTGCGCCCTGCGGTCCGGCCGCCGGGAACCCCCCACCCCGGGGCGGGCCCCCGCCGCTCCCCGCTCGAGTCTCGTAGGAAGCAGTGATCGAGCTGCGTGGGGAAAAGTGACGCCGACCCCCCGGCTGTGGGGCGTCCGCGGGGCCGGGAGCCGCCGCACCGCGCGGGCGGCCTCCCGCGGATCGCCTTTAAAAAAAGAAGGGAAGTCGTCCAGGTCGTAGCTGCCTCGGTAGGCCAGGCGTATCGCGACGGGCACAGTGCCGTATCGCGGGTGTTTTCAGGCGCCCGGTGTAGGCCTGCTGCCCTCTCAGCCCCGGTCTTACGTAAAACTAGTACGTCATGCCCGCGTCGGGGTTGGAGTTTGCGGTAATTCTAGAAAACGAAGCGTGGTCTTACAGGGTTCCTGCTGGAGTGAGCTCTGGCTTTTCTTTTAGGCGACAGATCCCACGAAATATAAATTCTGGCCGGTTTTCTTCATCTTCGTGTATTTTCTTCATCTTCGTGTAATCACTTACGGTTGAATTGCAGCAAATACCCTTTTTCTTTGATGTTTTTTTTCGTGTGTGTATGTGTATGGACTGGTAGGCCCTCTAAACATGCTGATTAAGTTTCCCTTTCTCAAGTGCTCCAGTATCACCAAAGTTCAGGAAACAACACTTCTCATCTTGTGCCATATAGTTATTGTGGTGTTTCATGAGTCATAATCACTAAGTTCACTGAGCTGTGTTGAGTTGATTTTTCTGGGATTTTGTCACGTTAGTGACATCTAATAATAAGAGCTTATCAGACTTCTTTTGAGCTCGTTTTGAACTTGTTCTTCTGTACAGTTCAAATTCGTGCATGCACATGTGCAGATGCTTTGCTGCTAAAATAAAAGGAAAGCTGTTGAGGCTTTTATAAACAGGTCTATAAAATATCATTTTGTAAGAGATGCATTATTCATATACGATTAGGCATACTTTGTATGACTTGATTTACCAGCACTGCTTAATTTTTTGTTGTTGTTGTTTTATGCTTTATTTTTTAATGAGTGCTTTGCAAAGCAGCCAATTTGCTTGTTGCATTTCTGGTTGGAGGAGTTGTATACCCTCTCTACAGAAATGTTTGTGCTGCCTAAAAGAAGCTGGTTGTTAATACAGGTTGGCCTGTACCGCGTATAACTGCTTTTGGCTAGTCTTTAGACATTGAAGATTGCATACCTGGGGTGATTTCTCAGTAGGCTTTTTACATATTTGTCTTGTAATTTGTCTGTTGTAAATTTTGCAGAATTTAAGATTCTTCTGAATAAAATTTTTTATACAGTGTTGTGTGCGTTTCTATGTAATTTCTGTAGTGTAATGCAATGCATGCAGTTTGGTTTTTCTTAATTGGTAAGCTGTGGCTTGTACAGGGTGTGCGAAGAGTGAAATGAAATGGCTAATAGTTTTGTTGTGTGACTTATGCTGGTTTAGCTGGACCACTTTTCCTTCTTTTTCCTTCCAAAATGATTGCTTGAAACCTCTTTTTTTTCTTCTTCCCCCTGATAGGATGGCAAGCTTCAATGAAAAGTGGGAGCCTGTCTTATATTCTACCATGCAATCGTCTGCCTGTGCAGTTGATGAGTCAAGTGAGAGTTTATACCTCCAGTGGTCAGAAAAAAGATCTTGGATCCGAAGGTACAAATAGATCAACCCCTGAAGAAACCCTGCGTAAAGTTGGAACAGGTGGTACTAAGCTAAAATAAAGAATATTTATAGAAATGTAAAAACTTTATGTATTGAACAGTTCATAGCTTTTTTTTTTTTTTTCAATTGTATGGTATTATGGTTGTAGAATTCTTAGTATTTGTTGCTTGTGGGCAACTATATATGAATTTCAAATGTATAAGCAGGGAGGAATGCTGAAATTTATTTCTTTGTCATTCTAGTATTTAAAGGATTTAAGTTTAGTCAAATTTAAAGTGGTGATAAGGTGGATTTCAGAAGGGATTAGGTAATTTAAGGGTTAAGAAATTGAATGTATTACTTGTCTTTCACCACTTTGCATGCTTACTTGAATTATTTTTGTAGAATTTCAGGTTTGTGGTATGAAATGAACTAGAGATAAAGGTTGAATGAGTGTGAATACTGAGCAATGTGACTTCTCCAGGTCAGGCTATAGATGGTAAAGAAGGTTGAGCTTTGTCACCTGCTGGAGCTTTCTAACCTGACAGTTGTCAGAACTGCAGCATTCACATTAAACGCTTGATATAATGGACATAACCTGACCCTCCTTGCTGTTCAGTTTGATTGTTGATCTTGTGCTTGTGAAATTCAGAACTGTCTTGTCCTTGCTGCATCCTATCATCCTATTTTTTCTGCTTATTAAGTGTAGGACTGCACAGATATATATGTTTGGAAGACCATGCTTAACAGATAACAAATTATTTTTTAAAATGAAAGCTCTCTTTCTGTGTGCTTTTGTCTAAAACTAAGTGTCTTACTAAAGAAAATTTCATTCTCGTCATTGTCAGGTTATCAGGTAGTCATTCTTTCTTCAGTAACTTGTAAATTGCTAAGACTTGCAGCAATCTTCAAAAGTTAGTAACTATAGCCAGCTAGGAGAATTACTGTCCTGATGTTTGGAAGTGCAAAAGCGGATCTTAAATGTTGTTCTAAGTGTAACAATTAGATATTGTTTCTTAAGTCTGCAACTGAATTTTAGACCGTTTAAGTTTCTTGGAAAGTGTTGAGCTGAAGATGGTTGCTGAAGGGTGGAGATCCTTGCAGAAGAATGTCTGCCTGAATACAGTGAAAGACTGTAGGGACAGTTGTAGTTGTTGGTATTTTTCTGGGTTCTTAATGTGGAGTTAAAGGTATTAAAAATAGGACATGCGAAAATAGTCTAGCACTATTGCTTTTATGACTGCCTTGAGTTCATATAATTGTTGATTGTCATCAGAAGGGATGTTCCCACCTTCTCCCACCCCTATCATTATTCCCTCTCTTGTGCTGGTATTAGTGACATTCAGGCCTGTTTTGTGAAAACTAATTTCTTGCTTGTTTTGCAGAGCTAGGGTAGAGTTAGGATGGATCACTAAGCTGATCCTGCTCACTGTCTAAAATGTCTGGAGGAGAGATGCTGCCCTTTGTGGCAGCACAGCCTTGAGTCGTAGAAGTCCTTGAGTGGAACTACACCACATGGACACCATGAGGCTTAACTTTTGTTGAAAGCGGGGGCTGACGTATGCAAGCATATATGAAACTGCAGCCTAGAGATACTGTGCATAGATGAACAATTGCTTTGAAGTTTATTTTGGAATTCATATTGTTATATGCATGCTTCATATAGGGAGTGTTTTCTAGGGCCTAGTGGATAGAACGTTCGTATGTATTATGGGCATAATACTACTGTTTATTTAAAAAAAATGGTATTTTGGTAGAATTCTGAAAAGGTAATATAATACCTGTAAAGATTGCCTTACTTTTCCAGTAACTTAAATACTTATTAAATAATGGATATCTTTTGGACTTCCTTTTCTTTATCAGTAAACTTGGGAAATGCTTTTCATGTTAATGGGATATTGAAAATATTAATGTATTAATCCTGAAAATTCTACCATATCAACCTCTGCTTGACTGAAAAACAGTAATTGTGAATTGAAGGTTTTGTTTTTTTTTTTTTTTTCCCCTCATCAGTACACTGTGATTTTGTCCAGTTTCTAGACTGAGGTAGTAAACTTTAGAAGTGTACTTGATATACATAGATTTATGTGCATAGATACAAATCTTGTTATTTTTGTATCTTTCCCCCCACGTCCCCACCCCCTGTGATCTTATGACCCAATCTTTTTGTTAAGTAATGTTGGTGATATTTCTTTTAATGATATAAATGGTTGCATGAAATTTCTGAAAAGAAGATACTACTCAGTTTTTGCTAAGCAATCTTAGCTGAAGTTTTTTATCATGAATATTGATAAATCTGCTGCCTGGTGTTTTAAACCAGGTAAGAAAAGAAAGGAACAGCAAAGGGTTTTCTGCTTTTGTTTTGAAGTCAAACAGTGACTGATGGGGATGACTGTTTTAGGAATGCTAATTTATGGTCCAGCCTTATTTGTTGTGTAATAAGATCAGTTTCATAAATTTATAAGTGTTATTTTTCCAAGAAAGTATATTTGGATTGTTGTTAGCCTTAGTCCCCAGTTGCTGTTAGGGCAATAACTAATTGCCTGATGGAAAGATAGTTATGTAGTCCACACTTCAAGAATGTCTGACCTTTGAGTAATTTGAGTAGCATGCTAAGGTAGGAGTATCTCATTAATTAACACAAACCTGCTTGAATAATATTATTTTCTTTTTTATCTATCACCTTCAATAAGGTCAGTTTTATTTTTGTTAATGACTCTGGATGTGTAGCAAACCCTCAATGTTAGGGAGTGGTAGGGCACACAAGAATGGGTATGTTGGTTTGACATGTTAGAATTATAAGGTTTTTGTTCTGAAAGCTATGTTGAAATGTATGAGATAAGGATGCACTATTTGTATTTTCAAGTAGTACTTCTGATTTCTAAGTAGAAATCGCACTGAAATTACTGGAATATATTATTTTTCAAATATTAAGATTAATTTAACAGTACTGTAAATTATATTTTACTGACTTTTTATTGAGTCATATCCTCAAATTTCAAAACCACCTAAAATACTTTGTCTTTATTCTAGCTCCAGCTTGTGACATGTGTCGTGGATTTTAGTTTAAATAGTCTATATTTTAAGGAGCTATTTTTTTGTAAGTGAAAAAGCTTCCATCCCTTAAAATTGAATTACAGCTTGAAAGGCCTGAGAGACTCAGATGATCAGCAGCTATAAACTATATAGGATTCATTATATTTACTCATCTACAATTTTGCATGAAACTCGCCCCAAACTATAACTATACTGTTAAAATATATTTTAAAAATTCAACATACTTTCTCAAATATGTTGCAAGTTGGTGCTCTTCTGCAAACTGCTAGGAATGTATTGATTGACGCTATATTAATATCTTATTTTGTTATTTATTTTTTTACTATTTCCGTCTTTTATTTTGAGAGTTTTAAGTGTTAGAAATCTAGCAAAAATGTTTTTTAATTGTCAGGTTCAAAAGCAATATTAAGATGTATTCTTACTTTGTTATGTCAACCAAACTCTCTACTAAAAAGAAAAGTAGATACTTCCATATTAACAGTGAGCTTTATTTTTATTTTACAGGACAGGATACAACCAGTGCAGGTCAAAAGCAGTCTTTCCTTAAAGAGCCAATCCAAGTAAAAGGTAAAAAGATACTTCCTGTATTTACTGATGTCTGCTAATAGTCAAAAAGGATATGTGTAAGGAAACAGTGGTTTCTCTTAAGTTGTGTAACAAGTTACGTGAATAACATTTTAAAACACACTTGTATGTCAGCTTTGTTTGTTAGCCAGTTGTTTGAAAATGACTCCTGAAAAAATCAAATATAGCAGTATTCCTTTTAATTACTCTTCTGTGTCTCTTTTTAGTTGTTTCATTTAAGTTGATCAGTTTGTCAGGAAAAGACTGATTTGCTTCCTCATCTGTTATTGCAGTCTGTCCTCCTTGTATGTTTTTAGGCATGTCCATTCACCATCTCAGACTTAATGTGGCTAAGCTGAATACTTGAGCTTCCCCTGTTACTTGTTAAGTCTTCCTCTGTTTCTTTTTACTGCTGAGTTAATCTAATCAGTGTTGCTCCTAAATATATTTTGACCACATGAACTGCCTAATCTGAGTCTTGTAATGTTCCCATTTGTGCCTGTAGTGATGCAGTGGGTTGACCCTGGCTGGATGCCAGGTGCCCACCAAAGGTGCTCTGTCATACCCTTCCTCAAGTAAACATGGGAGAGAAAAAATGTAACGAAAGGCAAGTGGGTGGGAATAAGGGCAGGAGGACAGGGAGGTCCCTCACCAATTCCTGTCATGGGCAAAACAGACTTGACTTGGGGAAAATTAGTTTAATTTATTACCAATCAAATCAGAGTAGGTAGTGAGAAATAAAACCGGAATCTTAAAACACCTTCCCCCATCCCTCCCTTCTTCCTGGGCTTAACTGTACTCAAGATTTCTCTACCTCTTCCACCCAAGTGGCTCAGGGGGATGAGAGTTATGGTCAGTTCATCTCCTGTTGTCTTTGCCGCTCCTTCCTCCTTAGGGGTAGGACTCCTCACATTCTTCCCCTGCTCCAGCATGGGGTCACTTCCACAGGAGACAGTCCTCCACAAACTTATCCAACATGAATCCTTCCCATAGGCTGCAGCTCTTCACAAACTGCTCCGGTGTGGGTCCCTTCCACGGGGTGCAGTCCCTCAGGAACAGACTGTTCCAGCGTGGGTCCCCCATGGGGTCACAGGTCCTGCCAGCAAACCTGCTCCAGTGTGGGCTCCTCTCTCTATGGGTCCACAGGTCCTGCCAGGAGCCTGCTCCAGTCTGGGCTTCCCATGGGGTCACAGCCTCTTTTGGGCATCCACCTGCTGTGGCGTGGGGCCCTCCATGGGCTGCAGGCAGAGATCTGCTCCACCATGGACCTCCGTGGGTGCAGGGCACAGCCTGCCTCACCCTGGGCTTCACCAGGGGCTGCAGGGGAATCTCTACTTCAGTTCCTGGAGCACCTCTCCCCACTCCTTCTTCACTGACCTTGGTGTCTGCAGAGTTGTTTCGCTCACATATTCTCACTCCTCCTTCCAGCTGCAGTTGCTGTTTTACAGATTTTTTTCCTCCCTCACATGTGTTATTCCAGAGGCGCTGCTGCCGTTGCTGATGAGCTCGGCCTCGGCCAGCGCCAGGTCCATCTCTGAGCCGGCTGGCACTGGCTCTATGGGACATGGGGGAAGCTTCTAGCAGCTTCTCACAGAAGCCACCTCTGTAGTCCCCCCACTACCAAAACCTTGCCGCACAAATCCAATCCAAATAAATACATGCTTCTGTCTTTAGTTACATTGTTTAGAAACATAAGTGGATAAAATGAGTGTAACTTCCTTTCATGTCCTTAATTTATCATGACTTGATTTCACTCCATCTTCACTCTGATAGTTTCTGTTATATTATTATGAGAATTATGCTTTTAAAAACTGTTGTGCTGTATGGAAAGAACTTTATCAAAATAGAAATTGCCATTTCTCTTTGAACTATGTAAAAAAAAAAAAATCTCTGCAGTGAAAGTGACTCAACAGGCTGTAAACTGTATCAGAATTCCTACTGTCTTTCTCCAAATTTAAAGAAATATTAAATCATAATACTTGTTAGTAACAACATGAGATCAGTGTCTCTCTGTGTATATTTTCTGTACACTTTTGTCTGCATCCTTTATGTCAATTTCTTTGGGTCTGTTGTCAGTGTATGCATGCAGGGGGGACATACAAGGTAGATAGGAGAAATTAGACTGTAAAATAATTCTAAAAATATATATATCTTTCAATGAGAATAAAGTTTTGGCTCTGTAGATTATAGATGTGCAAGCAAGAAAAGTGGAATTCTAGTCTTCAGATGCTGCGGTGACTTAGAAACTTAATGATCCAAGTATTACTAAGACAATAACACTTTTAAAAGATCACTAATCTTAAAAATTTGTGTTACTTAAAGTGTTTTATTTACATCATCTTTTATTGGTCTCTGTCCTCTTGGAAATACAAAATTGATTTATTTTTTTTCCCCCCACATTTATTGCCAATTTTGTATAGTTATTGGAACTAAGGGTATGATTGTTGAGATATTCTGCAATGTCCAACTGGCTCTGGTATTTTCTTTTAACTAAATTTACCTGTGTTTCTGAAAGATGGGTATATATCTGTTTTAAATAAGAAAAGATGGGAAGCATTCTTATTATTTAAAAATGTTCATCCTAGCCTAATCTTAGTAAATGATGGACTGGTTTTAGTAAATCTCTATTTTTCTTGTCACCTTTGCTCAGGAGCATTGTGGGATGAATGTGATTATCAAGTACTTCAAAAATTGTCTAAGTTCAAACTGTATGACAGAGATCAGATTGTGATGGTAAATATTGATATCTGTAATGTTATTGTATTGTTGAGTGTCAAGAAATGTATTTTACCTTTAAGCTTTCAAAACTCAGAAATAGGACAACATAGAACTCTAGGAAGTTTTCTTCTCAAATTCTTTAAATGCAGTATCTTTCTGTAATTATCCTGTGACTTAGGGAGAAATTCTGGACTAACTATATAAATCATATAAATCCTGTGATACGCAGGAAGTTCATGTGTGCTGACAAGTCTTCTCACTTACAGAATTTGAGCATATAATTTTCAGTTGTGTTCTTTAGCCTTATATCCTTTTGCAATTGTAACTCTTCTTCCAGTAAGCATAACGTTTTTAATGGAAGTGAGTGTATAGTGACTTACACTTGAAAATAAGATGAAGTTATGTATGTATAGTCAAGCAGGAAATAATGGCGTAAATTTTAAATTCCATTTGTCCTTTTCTGAGTACATGTAGTATTCTTTTTCCTGTGCATGAAAATCTGCTAACAGTAAATATTCTAAACCCAGAAAGCATTATAAATAAAGAATGTATGTTTTTAATTGTTATAAATAGCCAATACTAAGGGTGCAAATTTTGAAAGTAATAGTTGAGAAAAATGACTTATAAAGTGTGTCTCATTTCTCTGTGTGGTCTACAAAGGTCAAAAATCTTATCTGAAGAAGGTGGAATTGGTTAAGTATTGGAAAAAAAGAAATGGAGCTTTATGTTGCCATTTCAGTTGCTAGAGCGAGGGTTTCCAAATTGCCATATTTAAATGCTATCCTAATAGCCAAACAC
Source organism: Tyto alba (assembly GCF_018691265.1). NCBI lineage: Eukaryota > Metazoa > Chordata > Aves > Strigiformes > Tytonidae > Tyto > Tyto alba. The sequence goes on along the minus strand of NW_024881327.1, from coordinate 29,384,489 downwards.
CATCTCTGACATGAAAGTTGAAGAAGTTTCTGACAGTGGCAGTTAAGTGTGTGGGATCTTTGAGAGCCCTGAACTAAAACTTAGCAAGTAGCATTTTTGGAGGTAAATCATTCTACTCTTACTCATTTTCACAATGAAGAACATTCCTTTCTCTTCACTTGTAAGCTTTCTATCTCACTAACAAGCATTGTTTTTCAGGTGTCCATGCAGAGGTATCATGATATGACACTAGGTTGAATTAACTTTTGTAGTTTCAGCTGTAGTCTCCGCGAGTGATTTAACTTGCTTATCTATTTCTGTTTTTAAGTGAAAGCAGTCCTTAAAAAGAGAGAGTATGGACCAAAATACACACAGAATAACTTCATCACTGGAGTCAGAGCAATAAATGAGTTTTGTCTTAAGTCCAGGTATGATGGGTTTGAGTTGAAATTTAAATTGTGACTATTTGTTCGTATGTGCTTCAAAAGTAATTGTGATTGTAGAGTGATTTTACACAACAACTTTTTCTAAATGCTTTTGTGGTATACCTAATCATAAGTGGCTGAGGTTACTTCTTGTATACTTAGTGTGTTACAGTGGATTAGGAACTTGCACTTAGTTTGCATGTTTCCGTAGTTGCTTCTTAAAGTAATTTGTTTATACTTATATGACCATAAATCTAGTTGGGAGGAGTCCACCTGTAGAGCAGCTAGTTATGGGGGGAATGGCAAATAACTCTTGTTTCAGCATTTTGGGGTCATGATGGTTTGAGGTGAACATCTCTAAAAGATCTGTGGAAACTTCATGTTATGTAAAGTCTGTAATTTGGAATAAAATATAATCTGGTTCATTGTAACCGAACTATTGTTACTTGATTAATATTTACTGCCTTTTACTATATGCCGTGCCTGCCAGCAGGTCATACTGAGTGTCGTTGTAGTTGAGGTGTCTTGTCAGATTTCGTGCATGTTATGTATGTAACCCATATTAAATCTAAAGGCATAGCAGCTTTGTTTGTAACTTTTTATGCTGTCACTGTTCCTCTCCAGTTTTTACATATAGGGTATGTCACCAAACTTGGTCTTTGCTGAAAATCCAGTGACAAATTATGCTTAGTCCTCTGCCATATTTCTATAACAACTGGCTTGTTGCACAGAGAATTAACTAGATACAGTTTTGCTGGATTAACCAAAAGAGGAGGGGGAAAAAAAAAAAGAAGAAAAAAGGCAAAAAGGACTAGGTAATTGGTTGAGGTAAAATTGAAATGTTCAGTTGTATTAAAAAAAAAAAAATCCCTGATGCTTCTCAGTATAGATGCCGTAATGTGTAGCTCAGCACAGGAGCTGTGCCCCCAGGTAGTTTTGTTATCTCGTACCTTTTGCAACTTGTGCTGGGTGTGTATGTTTTGAGGTTAAATTTCTTAACTTCTTATGTCACATGACTTCCATTTTCTATTTAGAGATGTTAAGCCATGAACCTTCTTGTTCAGTGCTTGTGCACATTATCAGTTACATGCAGATCACTCACTGGATGCTTTATTTTTCAATGTTTTATTACTTTGTCTTCTATGTATAGTGTTTCATAGTGTGAGGGAAAGAATTGGACTTCCGAGTGTGGAAAACAGTGGTTTTCAGTAGCATCCTAGAGATCGCTTGCATCATGTTGCGTATCGTTCCGTTTGGCTCAAGTAGACAACCTCAGTTTTTTCTGTACTGCAAATTAATAATATCAAAACTGTGGAAGATCACCCAGGCATAAAATTATGAAAAAAAGTGAAAATATGAACAACTTCTTGCACTAAACTTTTTGTCCACTTTCCTTAGTGATTTAGACCAGCTGAGGAAAATTAAACGACGAAGCCCCCATGATGACACCGAGACTTTCACTGTGTACCTGAGATCAGATGTTGAGGCAAAGTAAGAACATTTTTATGAAGGAAAATGTTTGGATCATTTAAAATGGATTATATGAGAGAGAGAGAAAAAAAACACCTTTAAAAATCAGGTTTCCAATGTGAAAGGGCAATAATGTTTTCCATTTTCTATCTGAACACATTTTATATTGTCATTATTGTAATAATTACATGGTGTATATAAAACTGGAGGTTATGTTTTATGTGTGCAAAGATTAAGCACTTGTCTTCAGCCCCCTCATGCCCAACTTTTTATTCTGTAAAGTAGTCTACCTGGCTTCTTATCAGAAAGAATGATGTGATGTTCTGCTTTTAGGAGAGGCATTTGTAATGTAGTCAAACTGAATAGAAGTTGCATAAATGGAACCATTGTTGAATTACTTCTACTCTGTGCAGGTCTCTTGAAGTTTGGGGTAGTCCAGAGGCTCTTGCTAGGGAAAGAAAACGACGTAAAGAGGCAGAGATCAAGTACAGAGAAAGTGAGTATAGAATTTTCAGAGAACTTCAAATGTAAACAAGAAAGTATGATTGTTAGAAATCCACAAGGTGGTGTGTTATTTCATTGAGAGCATACAAATTTGGAATTAGCAAGTGCTGATAAGGCTTTATAGCATAGTGTTAGAGTAACACATTACTATCTATGCAGATTTAACCTGTTACTATCTTAAAATTTATAATGTAATATAGCAAGAATATACATTCAGTTGAGATCTGTAGTCATACTTTGCTTTTTGGGGGGAGTTGTTTCAATTTTTAGATTACAATTAACATCTTGAGTGGGTTTGGATTTTTTCACAGAGAAGTTTGAAAAGACTTAAACCCAATCCAAATCTTTATAACATACTCAATGTTACTCATTTATTTTTCCTCTGAAATGAGTTCAGGTTACCCTTGTGCTTCAGAAAGGGGGGAAATGCGCTCAAATTACCTTTTTGCTTAAAATTATTGTCGTCATCCTTGCTGGTATTTTCAATAACACGTACAGTCAAATCAGTAGTTGGTAATGAATTTTTATCTGTCTAGTCAGTTAAAATTACAGGAGAGGCAATATTGCTTCAAGGTACTTGTTCCAATTATGCACCTTAAAATCAGAGGTATTTTAATTTTGTTTTTGAAACAGTTGTGCCACTGAAACACTCTCCTAGTAAAAAGCCTAGAGCTGCAGGCACTTGTTAAGGTACCTGTAAGTGTTTGTACTGAGAGTGCAGTCAGTAGCTTCAGAATTTTTAGTGACCAGCAAAGTAATTCGTGGACATAACCCAAAAAATGAGATTGAAAAAATACTACTCAGTCATAATAGCATACTGAAACATTGTATGCTTGAAGTGGTAACTTCCATTTTTTACAGGCTATCCTTGTACTCTACTGGCTGTTTTAATCTGTTTAAATTACTGTATACAATGTATTTTGTATAACTTTGTAGGGGAGAATCTAGTGCTACAGCTTCTAGATACTGTAGTACACTGATGTTTATCTTGAAGTTACTGAACTTCATTAGTGGGTGGAAAAATACTGATGCTAAGAAACTTACTTTGAAGCATCCTTCCCTCTCTCTTGTGTGGTTAAGGGGCAGGAGGGAGGCAGTAGAATGCCTGGATTTGGTGCAGTGTATTTTGAGTTTTTCCCTCTGTGTGTCATCCATCCTTTGTTGTTAGAAATGGCAACAATGTATAGGATCATAACAGATTGTATTTAGCATTTTGCATGAGTATGTAACAATACGTGTTTCTGTTTAACAATACCAGGAGAAGAGTTTTTTCACAAAGAAAGATAGACCATATAGGTCTTACTAGAGGTTGGCTGCTGCATAAAAAGAATAGATTTCAGTTCCTGAAACTACTGGTTACTAGTTCGTATTCATGATAACAATTTTGTATTGCAGAGCTATTTAGAAATCAAAGGCTGTTGAGGGAATACAAGGAGTTCTTTGGAAATACTAAGGTAAGAGATGTTTTAAAGGCTTTGGATAGAAAAATGCTATGAGATACACTATGACACCTTTTGAAGGAAAAAGTGAAATGGTTGCATAAGCTTATCTAACTGAATATTATTGGAAGATGTATTTGTAAGATACCAGATCTATCTCTGATTGTAATGCAGTGGCAAATGTTATGATGCCAGTTTAAATGGGTTCCTAATGTGGAAATATAATCCACCAGTAAGTTTTTTCAGTGTTTTGTTTTGTTTTTGTCTTTTTTTTTTTTTTTTTCAGTCAATTGCCTACTTATTAACAAAATTGCAGCTATATTTGTGATTTCATCTATGGCTTCTAAATATGCTGTTATTTTAAAGAAATAAAGTAGGTTTCCTAAGGAAAAAACCCCAACACATTAACTCTTTGCTTTATGCCCTACTGGCCCTTCCTTTTTGCTTAAGCAGACCCATTGTGGGTGCTCTGCTATGGTATAACGATTTCTTAATTTTTCTGCTGCACAGCTGGCTCCTGTCCTTATGGTTGCAGTGGCCCCTGCTGGAGGCTTTGTTGGTTGTTTATCCTTTTTATAGCCATCCGTTTGTAGAAATGTGTAAGACCCAATTGCGTTTTGGGTGAGCATTCAGTAGTAAATTGGAAGGCTTCAAGGACTGTAGCTTTACTTTTGTAATATAGGTAAATGCAAAGTTTTTATTTAATAATTCGTATGGTAGGTCCTTCATGAGGTCACTATTTGGTTATTTTATTTTAATAATCTCTTATTTCTTTATCTAGCCACGCTCCAGTGCAGCAGCTATGTTTTTCAAGGGACCAGGGAAGGTCGTAATGGTAGCTATTTGCATGTAAGTTTAAAAAAATAAATGTTTTGCTTCTGCAAGTATAAAGCAATTTATTTTTATTATCTTGGAAATGAGAACAGTGTGTGTATTCAAGCTAAAGATACCCGTGTCTTTGTAACTGAAGGTGATAGATTTGTTTATTCATTGTTGATGGGAGAGTTTAGGAACTCTGATCAGTACAGAGAGATCAGGAATAGAATATATGTCTGATCAGAGAAAAGCAAATTTTTTTGAAGTTGATCAGAATAAACAGTTCATTAAAGTAAAAACTAAAATTTTGAAGGATGTGGAGAGATAGGCATCTAAAGTTGTCCTTTTTTCTTGCTCCTTGAGAGGAAGATTTTAATACGTTTTAAACAATCTAACCAACAGAAAATAACTTGCTTTTCTCTTTCTGCTGTTATTCAACTCTTTTTCTTTAACTGAAAAGGGGATATTTTAGGAGGTTTTTGCCTTTCACATGTCTTATGAGTTGGAGTGAAACAAATCTAAATTTAATGATCCTGATTTAAAGCAAATGAACACACTGGCAACTCTCATGAATCACACAGAAGTATGTTAAGTTTCTCTCAAGAAATGATGGCTAAAATTTACTTGCCATAAAATCTGTGAATTTGAAAAAATTTGATTTTACAAAAGCTATTTATTTGCTAATACAGTATTGATGTAAGGGAGCAAAATAGAAACATGGGGAAAATGCTTTTTTGGCACAGAAAACATTTTGAGCAGGAAATAACTCTGAGTTTTCCTACAAAATCATATGCATTTTGCTTGGGGGAAAAAAAACACAAAGCGTATTTGACTGAAAACCTCCCTCTAAGTATTCTACTAATAACTATTCAGAGCTTTCGAAGTTAAAAACATATAAGAACTACTGGTATGGATGTTTCTAATGGAAAGAAAAAAAATAAAAAAAAGAAGAGATGTTGTTCTGTGGTCACTTCCACCTCCTTCACTTTCTTACAGTGATCTAGAGAAACAGACCTTTCCTCCTGCTTTGTAAATAGGGCATTGCTATAACAATTACACTCTCTTCATTCATAAATACCTTTTGGATGCTTAGGTACTTTTATAGATGGATGCCTGGCAGCCATGCCAGCAGAAGTTTGTAGAAACTGTTGCATTGCTCAGTCATCTTTTTGTGGAGCTTTTTTACAAGTTAAAGGGTCTCCTGGCCCTCAAATACCTGATGACTTTTCAGAGATTTAAGTCAAGATGACGATCAGTGCTCCATTGTTTGTGGCCCTGATCTTCTTGACATCAGTATGATTTTTAATGGCTTCTGGTTTTGAGTCAAGAAAGGCAAATCTATCTTAACTTCTCCAGTTGGAATGATTTGGTAGACTTTTCACAAACTTCAGGTTTCCTCAGTGAGGATGAAATGTTGTTCAATCAAAAGCAGAGCTCTTCTCTACGGATCCACATGTGAGGGTATAGACCAGCTGCACTGGTGCGCTCTATGTGGCTTTAATAGAATTCTGTGAGTGAGGAAAAACCTGTTAGAGAAATACAGGAAGGTAATGTTTTTTTATCAAAAAGGGAATGATCTATTATTAGCAAAAAATTCTTAAGAGTCTGGCATTGTTGAAGTGATTTATTTGTCATGTTAGTGTTTTACCTTTTAAACAGTACAAAGTTTGCACGGTATGTAATATTTTTTAAAAAACAGTGGTCAAGGATGTTGGTAATGTTACTGCTTCTTTGGAAATAGATGTGATGAAATATGTTTAGTTCTCAAATCTAGAACCTAAATAGAAGATTTTTTTCCATAGATTCATAGTGGATCTGAATATTTTCAGTTTGATTTTTTTTTTTAATTTTGACATCTATTTTTTTACCGTTCTTTTTTCAAAAGCCTAAATATTTTATGTAGGTAGACAGGGATGGTTGTGTAAATCAGACCAGTTCCTTCTAGATCATATCTTATGCTGCGAGGTAGAGTATAAAAAGTGGGAAATGACATAATGGTACAATTCCCTATATATGTTTCTCAATTCCCCATAATTCTTCTTCCCCCTATACATCATGGGGCCTTGGGGTGGTTATCTTTGAAACATAAATATGTAAAAACAAGTAATAATGCCCTTTAATTTTTTCAAGTTTACAGTTCAGTCAGGATCGATTTATTTGAATTGTAATTTAAATTGTTAAGTTAGGAGCCTTGATTTGAAAGATTGATTTTCATCTACTTTTGTATTTGTGTATTTTTGGTGGGTATTTTTTTTTGTTGTTTTTTTTTTTTTTTCCCAAGAAAGACTGATTCTGTTCATGTATCAGTACATTTTAAAAATACCAATCAAATTTAGACTTTACACTAAAACTGACAAAACTTCTGACATCTGGGAAGATTGTCTTTCAACTTTTTTTTTTTTTTTTTTTTTCCCATTTTGTTGGTGAATGCCTCCTATGTAGACTTTGGAGTACAGTAATAAACAGTTGTGTTGAGTGAGACTGCTTATTTTCTAGGTGCTGAAGAGGCTTCTTAGAAAGTGCTGTATAGTTGTAGGTTTAATAAGCAAGAGAATTGTACCTAATGAATCATGTTGGGTTTTTTTGTTATTTCTTTCAGATCTTTTTCAGGCTCTACCTAGCTTTGGTTTAAATTCTGTTAAAATTTCCTACTCTTTTAGGTCTGTGCAGATAGAAATGAGGTAGCTAAATCAATCAGTTCATTCAGTTCATTTCAGTACAATGGGGAAAGTACTTTCTCAATTGGTGGACTCTTATGTAAAAGATAACTTTGCTTCAAGCTGATTCAGAGTATTTTAGCTGCCTTCTCAGAATCTGCTGGGTCTGGATTATTTTTCCTCTGCTGTTTAAAATTTTTGTAGTGTATCTGCAACAGAATTCAGGCTTTCATAGAGCTTATTATTTTCAAATGCAGTAGTGAATTTGTTTTTTAAAGCAATTCCTATTTTACTTGCAGTAAAAACCTGACTTTACTCGCTGTCCCATCCTGTGCCCCCCTGTCCCCCACCCCTCCACCCCTTCGCCCCCCCTCCACCCTTCATCCCTCCTCACAATTTTTATCCAGTCTGACAGGAAACACAGAATAGCCTTGATGGCTCTGTAGACTCACTAGGTTTTTTGTAATTATTTCCCGTGTAGCACACTTCGTCTTTCTGTCCTATGTCTCCATCTTACTGGACATCATTTAAAGGTTGATTTTGCTGGGCCTGATATTTGAAAATCTTAGTGTGTTTTCTTCTTAGATTTCTAGGATGTCAAATCGCCCCACAAATTTGGAATTTGTAGGGGTGAAATAAAATACCAGCTGAGTGCCTGTTGTGTCATCTGAACAGGTGGGGGCCCCACAACTGAATTGTATCTTCAGATAAGCTGTCAACTCCATTAATACAACATTGAGAAGAACAATACAAAAGTTGAGAGACTGTGCTCATGAATCCCACTGTAATTTATTCCGTTTTCTTTCTATGCTAAAGATGCATTATGCTGTGAGTTGGAAGAACTTGTAATTAACACAGGGAGTTTAAATTATGGTTTAGTGTTACAACAGCGTTCCTTTCTTCTTGGGTTATCCACTAACTTACGCATTTTCTTTTCACTTTCCACCTATAAATTATGGTGATGCTTCACCATTTCATGGGGTAATGAGACTAAATTAAATATTGTAGAGCATGTTCAGATCCTTGGATAGAAGGGAGGTGTAGAAAACAGTATTACCTCTTGCTTAAAGATGTGGATGTACCCTCACAGAAATTCTTTAAGGATGAGCTTGGGAATGAATGTTACTTAATCAACTGTAGAATTTGGTGTATGGCAAGGGGCTGGACTTGTGCTTCCTCTAAATATAATTTATTGGCATGTGGTTGTTTGAAAATGGAACTACAAGATGTTGTTAATACTTATTTATAAAACTTAATTTGAATACTTTTAAAAATTGCCAATAAGCTAAACTCATATATTAAAAAAGATTGAAGAGGATGTTATAATCCTCCTGTCTGATTTTCTCTGCAACAATGATTGTAACAGTTAACCTACTGATTCTGATAATGAATGTTTGAAGTGAGAATGTAGTCTTGTATCTTGGCTCTGATTGTTATCTTTCTCTGTACAACATAACACAGTGCTTAACTCCAGTGAGCTCATAACCTAAAAAAGACTTGACAAGTCACACTGGACATCTTAATGGAAAAGTTTCATAGATAATTTTTACAGCGTGATCTAATGACAGCAGCCTTGTCTTCCTGTCTGTTGTCTTACGTTTGTATCCTACTGGGGATTGCACAAGGTGAGTCTGAAGTGGGGAACCCTGCACTCCAGTATTAGGAGGGATGTATAGGAGGCAAAGGATTGAAGAAAAAGAAAAGGAAACAGTTAAGGCTTTTATACTCCTGCTGGTAGGCATTTAGTTGTTCTGAGTAGTGAATGTGATGCTAGTATTCAGGAAATGCAATTTACTCAGAATTGCTTAGAAGTTAGAATTTTGGAAACATAAATTGTGTATCTTTACGTATCAAGTGTAGCTGAAAGGGCTTTTTAACAGTAACCATGCAGAAAATGTGTATGCCTTATCTGCCTGTACAGGTCTCTAATGGTTAAACTGATACTTGATTTCACCACTTGCAGGCAGGTAACGCATGATTATACAGCATTTGTGGTATTGCTGAAAATATTAAACACCAAATATTCTGTTGTCTTTAGCTTATTTCTTCTCTTCATTTTCAGAAATGGGTTGAATTTTTTCTTTAAGCTACTTGCTTGGGTTTACACTGGTTCTGCAAGTATGTTTTCAGAAGCCATACATTCTTTAGCAGACACATGTAACCAGGTGAGTATTTTTTTCCATTCTGCTGAAGTTAGCACTTGTAATAATTTTTCAGGAATAAAGACATACTTCCAGTAGTTGTATTACACTTGAAAGCAATAATTCAGTCTACTAGTGTTAGTCTCTATATAGTAAACACCAGAGAAATGAAAACAGTATTTTATTTAGGACTAGAACGCATGGCGAAAGTTTGCTCATGGAGAACGTCGACATTGTAGAGAAGCCTAGAAATTCCAAGTTTATTAGCCGTAACTCTGAGTAAAAATGATTCTCTGTGAGAGTCTGTGAGTGCTGTGGTGTGTATTTACAGTGCTCTTCCTGTTCAGTACCCGTGATCATTTTTGTTCTGTTCTGTATGGTCTACATGCTTCCTAGAATTAATAGTAATATATTCTAGGTGGAAAAAAGCTAATACTTAATCTAATGACCATTTAAATAATTTTGAGGCAAAACAGTCTTAAAGGTGTTTTTTAAGTAAACAGGTTCATCTTGGAGAAGGTGTTTTTCTGTTTTACTTTATTATTAAATAATTTTTTGTTTAAGTCATTCAGATTACAAAGCCTGACCAGAGTGTGGCAAACTCTTTGTGCACGCAGTGGGAGGAAGATATACTCTTTTCCCTGTGTAGGATAAATGTATGGTTTTTTAGCTTCCCAGAGACAAAAGCCAATCTCACTTACAAAGCAATGTTATTGTTATATACAGTTTTTGTTAAACTGTAGACAGACAAAGGCATATTTTGTCAGAAAGTCACATTACTGTAGAAATATTGCTAAGACCAGACCTCTTCCTGCTGTTCCCTAATCTGAGTGCAAAGATGCTCTTACTGTGTTGCAAATTTACTCGCCAAAATGAGTGGTTTCAACTAGTGGTTTCTACCAGTTTATCTAGCTGCTCTTTTATTTTTTTATATTGATGGCGGTAATTTGATGGAAGATTTATAAGCGAACAGTAAAATAACTGACCTAGTCTAGAAGCTTTAAATGCAGAAGGAATCTAGAAAGAGTCACCTGTAATTATAAGGAAAATCTATTTGAATGGTGTTTGCACTAGTATTTCTGCTAATGTAATACTATTTGTAATACATCTACATTATTTCAAACAGCCTGCCCCAATTACTTCTGTTCTTCTTTTCTAAACTATTGGTTTTTCATATAGATTGTTCCATACTTCAGTTGCAATTTATTTTCCTTACAACTGTCAAGATGAAAGTGTACCAAAAAAGGTTAAAAGGGCTACAATATTAGTCAAATATACGAACATTAGGAAATAAGTCCCAAGACAGGTTTAATTTTGTTTGTCATGATTCATAAGCATAATGTGACCAGCCTTATCTTTAGGAAGTGATGTCAGAACAAGATCTCAGTAATTTGGGTTACATGTTCATTCCTCTCTGCCTTGCTCCCTGTTCCTCCTGGACAAGAATGATGTCTTGGTCATCTTAAAGTATTATTGAGTGACTGTCCAGAAAATAAAAAAAATAAAATGGGTGGTTTTTAATTTGTATTAATGTAAGAATGAGACAAGTCAGAATGCAGATTCTGAAGATTGTTTTAGAAATGAGTTGAAAGGATTTGTAGTAAGCAGAACTCAGCTACTTTGTGGATCATAAGAGGGACTTGAAACTTAAGACATCAGTCTTACTTCAGTCTCGGGGAAAGTTGTGGAATTAATCCTCCTGGGGGCTGTCACAGGTTAAATGAAGCATGTGGTTGGGAATGGATTCACCAGGGCAAACTTTGCTTGACAAACAATCACCTTCTGTGACTAACCTGCTTGGTTGATGTGGGGTGAGTGGTGGACATTGTCTACCTGAATTTCTCCAAGGGTTTCGATACAGACCCAACAGCTTCCTCCTAGAGAAACTGGTACTTTACAGTCTAGACAAGTGGTCTGTGCGGTGGGTGGGGAACTGGCTGACAGCCTGCACCCAGAGGGTGCTGGTAAATAGCTCCTTTTCCAACCAGCAACTGGTCACAAATAGGGTCCCACAGGAATCAGTGCTAGGCTCAATGCTATTTAGCATTCCTAGAGAAACTAGTGTTTATGTGTATGGTGTGTCAATTTATAGGTGAAACAAGTTTGATAGTAGTATTATCTACCACTTGTATGTGGAAGAGGTATTCTGTTTTTCACATGTGAAAGTTAAATGTTCCACTGGAAACACTGGGAGTGTTCTGCTCAAGTTTCGGGTATGGTCTTTTGGCAAGAATGCAGGAGAAACCTTGCTGCCTCAAAGCAGCGTGCTGCTGTGAAGACTAAAGTGTCTAAATTTTAATACTTTTGATTATGTTTCAGTAATTCATAGTCCTAAAATAAAGCATGTGCTTTGCAAAATTGATGTCTAGATTTATACGTCACTGCATCAATAGTTTTAATACATACCTAATTAAATATATCACAAACATGCCATTTAGGTAGCAAGAGGTTTTTTATTTCTTCCTTCAAAATAATTTTTTTCTTTAGTTTGTAGAATATGAAGTTCACTACTGAAAGAAGCTGCAATGTAGAACTACTGGTTTAAATGTAGTATGCCATCATCATAGTCTATAATGTCTCTTCAAGAGGCATTTTTTAAATAGCTTTGTTCCATGAGCAACTTAATTCCTTCACACTGAAGCAGAGCAATAACACTTATGATTGCATGGAATGTTCACTTTTGGTTACAATTTTAAAATCATAATTAACAGTAATTACATATGTCTATCCACACAAACTAGAGAATTACCTATACATTATATATATAGGTATAATTAACAATTTTTGGGGGGTGGTAGATTTTGATGACAAATTTTGAGGATTATATTCCAGCTCTAATAAAATAAGAGTAACAAAGCATATGTGCATATCAGCAAATTGCTTTTATCTTTCAAGTTTAGTTGATACAGGATGTTTCTATTTTTTTTTTTTTTATTTTTTTAACAAAGATTTTTCCCTTTTGTCCTAAATAGGCATTGCTAGCTTTGGGCATCAGCCAGTCTGCAAGGACACCTGACCCTAGTCATCCGTAAGCTTTATGAGTAAATAATGATTTTGGTATTTATATATAGGAGTAAGATCTGTTCTTGTTTGTATGTCACCTTGCTCTTTTTAATCCTCTGTTTCATATTTCTGAAATGCATCGTTTCTGATTTTTACAATAGATAAGAAAGTATTTCCAAACTGCAGGAGTTGTAGCTTCAGTGGCTTGATGCATGTTCTATTTAATGATTTTTTTTGTGTCATGCTTTTTGATGTGTATTATTTTCATTGACATTTTTTCTTCAAGTTATTCTGGGCTCTTCTGTCTCTTTTGATGGATAGATTTACTTTGTTTTTAAACACTGTTCATATGAACAACAGGATTTTTTAAAAATAAAAAAAGCTGTCTTCCTATTTTCAACAAAGTGCTTTTGTGCAAGACAGCTATTTGTATCATAAGGAGTTGTGTTTCACTTAAACTACTCTTTGTTTTTATCTGAGTAATAGGGATATTATTGGTAAGTTCTAACAACTTCATGAAAGTTAGAAGCTGTACTCTATGATATTTTCTTGGTGTTGACCTGCTTCATGCTTCACATGTTTGGGAAGTAATACCAGTTCCAAATATGTCTAATTTACAGAATTAATAAAGCTTTTCTTTATTAAGAGCATCAGGTAATTTGAAAAATATTTTAATCTTAAATTTGCCTAAATATTCATTGTATTTCCTTCCCCTCCCATATTTTCCTTTATTCTTCAATATAGTCTTTTGTATTATTGGTTTTTAAATGTTGCTAAAGAAATGTACTGTCTGTAGTAGCAATTAATACAAAAAAAAAGGAATAAAAGTACGCATTTAATACAGCTTTAGCTCTTCCCACTGCTCTTAAAAACTGCAAGTGTTGAATATCTGCAGTTAGCTGAACTACTTAAAGATGTTACAGATTTGTGATTCTCCCCCTTTATTCCGCTTGGCCTCTACTCTGCTCTCACGAGACCCCACCTACAGTACTCTGTCCAGCTCTGGGGCCCCCAGAGTAAGGACATGGACCTGCTCAAGTGGGTCCAGAGGAGGCCATGAAGATGATGGGGGGGCTGGAGCACCTCCCTTACAAGGACAGGCTGAGAGAGTTGGGGTTGTTCAGCCTGGAGAAGAGAAGGCTCTGGGGAGACCTTATAGTGGCCTTCCAGTACTTAAAGGGGGCTACAGGAAAGATGGGGAGGGACTCTTCATCGGGGGGTGTAGGGATAGGACAAAGGGTAACCATTTTAAACTGAAAGAGGGTAGATTTAGATGAGATATAAGGAAGAAATTCTTTACCGTAAGGGTGGTGAGCCAGTGGCCCAGGGTGCCCAGAGCAGCTGTGGCTGCCCCCTCCCTGGCAGGGTTCAAGGCCAGGCTGGACGGGGCTTTGAGCAACCTGGTCTGGTGGAAGGTGTCCCTGCCCATGGCAGGGGGTTGGAACTGGATGATCTTTAAGGTCCCTTCCAACCCAAACCATTCTATAATTCTGTGAAATTTGATTCCCTTTAAATTAGCCTTGTAGGCAGCCAGTTGACATATTTTATAAGGCTAGAGTTTTCATTTAGAGGTAGTATTTCAGTAAAAGTCACATGAATTATGTTGTTGGTTTTGTTGTTTTTTGTTTTTTTTTTTTTTTTTTTTTACAGTAGTAAAATCCTCAGTCTCTGCACAAGAGCTAATACAGCTGTGTAAATAACTTGTTTAAAAATGAATTAGAAAAATGGCTGTGTTTGATGTCCTTGCGTGTACTAGATATCCTTTTCCAGGTGTCTTTTTTTCCCTCTTGGATTAGGTTGGATTTAGCAGCTTTGTCTTAAATTGATGCCCAGTCATATGATGATAATTTAAGACATGTAAAAATCAATGGAAAAAACTTGTAGATATGTTTACAGAGATAGAGAATCTTATTTTCCTAAATCACTTTCTTTGTTTTCATCTAGGTATGGTTTCACAAACATGCGTTATATTGCCTCCCTGATTAGTGGGGTGGGCATTTTCATGATGGGTGCAGGACTTTCTTGGTATCACGGGATCATAGGTTTACTCCACCCTCATCCTATAGAATCTCTTCTCTGGGTAAGCTAATCTTGTTTCATATTGAATCTAATACTAGTGATGTAATAGAAAGTAGTGACACAGTGTGAAGTTCACTTTCTGAGTCAGTATGAAACCTGGCACAATTAACTCTAACCATCCCTAATGAGAGTATGTTTTAAGAAAAACACCCGTTAAACTATAGCTGATCATATAGCAAAATGAGCTGTTATTTAACCCCCGAATCTTCCCTTCACACCTCCCAAGAGGGCCTCCTTTCCTATTTTGCAATATATTGCATGATTCATATATTGTTGGTTGCCTTCTGTTTAGGGACAGCTACACAGCCCAGTGGGTAATGAGGTTCTGGAATGCTGTGTTTGGATAGTCTGTGGTGAAGAGATCTGTACAAATATGCATATAACATAATAATTGAGACTTTTTTTTTATACAGGCATACTGCATTTTAGCAGGGTCGTTGGTATCTGAAGGAGGTATGCAGTTTCCAGAAGTATTTCTGTTTAAGTATTAGTAATCTCTAAGAGAACTGTGAGTAATGGCAGTAATAATTAGTCCTTGCTTACACAGTCAAGTTTTGAGCTCTGTTGCAAATACCTGTGTTGTAAACAAACAAAAAAAAGTGGGAAACCTTTTTTTCTTACCTGTCTATATAATAAGAAGTTGAAGAATACATAATTTGGAAAGCATACATAGAATGCCTTTTTGATATTAAACTATCAGTGAATATAACTGTTCTGATTTGTATGGGAGACACACACGTAGAAGAGAAGGTAACTTTATGCTTTGTCATTATTCAGATTATCAATAATCAGAGCTTTCTTGATGACCTGTTGCTATGATATAAAGTTCCCTCTTTTCAAAATGGAAACGAGTCTTTTTGCCTCTAACCATTTTCAGCAACTACTTTGGTGTTGTTTCAGCTACCCTTCTTGTTGCTATAAATGAGATTCGCAGGAGTGCTCGAGCCAAGGGTCTGTCATTTTATCAATATGGTATGTGTCATTATAGCAATAAGGTATGTGGTTATGTAAAACAGAATCTATTTACCAGTGTTTGCATAATGATAGAAACAATTTTATCTGTTTTCCTTTTCCCCTTGCTTTACTGATCTGTTTTCTATTATAGTAACAAATACATTTTATAAATCAGGTGAAAACCTGTTGATTTAAGTAACACTACTTAGATATTTTTACTAAACTAGTTGCATTATTCAGGATAAATGCCACTTTACATTTTTCAAATATTTTGAAAGAGCTTCCATAATTGGCACAGGGCTTGTTCTGTGTATTTATGAATGCTTTCAGAAGTGTGTGCATGTGCAAACATTCAGTATATACCTATATACTAATGGAAATTTTTCTTGTAAGTTAGTTGCTGGTGTTAGTGTAGTTTGTTAACTACTGTGCATAATGTAGTAAAGCTAAGCTTTCCAAAGCAATGTAATTTCTTTTGTTGTATACGCAGTTGTGCAGAGTCGTGATCCTAGTACAAATGTGGTGTTACTAGAGGATGCTGCAGCAGTTCTGAGTGTGGCCATAGCTGCTACCTGCATGGGTCTGACTTCTTTAACAGGTAAAATTCTGCCTCAAACTGGGGCAAGCAGGATGTGAATTTCCTCCTGTGCATGATATGAACACAGAGCATTTAGTTTATATTGGTTGACTTAAATACGTCTCTACTCTTTTTCTGATAATTGTACTATGTTAGCCTCTGGAAATTTATACTGTTGTCTGATCTGTTTTCTAGTAATTTGAGTTGAAAATACTTAAAGTTTTTTTTCATGTGTTTGTTATTGGTGGGGTTAAGTTTAAAAGAGTACACACAGATGGGTCTGACTTCCTTTTGAGGTATGTTGTCGTGCAAGCTAAGGTGTTTTTTACTAAAGGTATATTTACTGTAGGCAGTTATATAAATCACTTTTTTTCATGATGGGATTACATAATTTGAGCTTCCTTATTCAGTGGTGTGCAGCTAGCTCCATGTGCATGTGGGGAGGATTTAAGGAAGCAGTTCTTTTCTTCCTTTTGATATATAGTGGTATTAGTGTTATCTTCAGGTTACGATAGCTGCTACTGAAAAGTGTGGCAAACCTAACTCATGCAGGTAGGATGATCTCTACATGGCAACTGATTCAAAGTCTTTTCTTTCACAGATGAGTTTTTTAAAGAGGAAAGATTATTCGTCCCTTTTTATGTATTGGCTTTGGCTTTTCAATTGTTAAATAAATATGGTAATTTTGTTTCTTTGTGGCTTCTAATGAGTTAATTGCAAGTTTCATTTTTTTTATACAGAAATCAATTTTTTATTCCCTCTCTAATTTCCTTCATAAACTTAAAAATACATTACTGTTTTTGCAAATCTGCATGAACACATAAGTATTGTATTCTAGAAATGGTTAATACTTACAAGTTTTTGAGTTGCTGATAAAAGAACACAGACTTTTGTGCTACTACCTGTGTTTAGGCATATATAATTCTATATTAAAAAAGGTCAGTCTGTACACAGAAAACCAAGTAGCTGACAAGAGTTTACTCATTTATTAGTCCTACAGAAGACAGGAGTGGCTGAGGGACAAGAGGGACTTGAAGCTTTATCTTAACATAACTCGTTTTCTTCCAGCTTCATCTTATTCCTCAGTAGAAGAGAATTGCCAGTGCATTAAAAAAAAACGTCAAACAAACTTTAAAACAAACAAACAAAAAAACCTCACCAAAACCCCCCCAAACTATGTATTCCTTTCAGTGTGAAATCTGAATTTTATTTGCTGTGTTTTGGAAGTGTTCTGTGAAACTAATTTGACATGTCTTGTTTAGGAAACCCTTATTATGACAGTGTGGGGTCTCTGGGTGTTGGAACTTTGTTAGGAACTGTGTCAGCATTTCTAATCTACACTAACACTGAAGCCCTGCTGGGACGATCCATTCAACCTGAACAGCTGCAGCGACTTACTGAGTTACTGGAAAGTGATCCTGTAGTAAGGTAAGAATCTTTACAGCTCAAGCTCTACTAAGAACAACAAAAAGCAGGAAAATGACATTTGGAAAAAATAGTTCAGGCACATTAAATGAGAGAAATCTGATGAGATTGAGTATTTTTAGGGTAGATTCTTCTGTACTGAGATTTTAGAATCTTAATTATTATTAACTTCTATTTCTGTGCTAAAAATTTCAGTAAGTGAATACTCGTACCACTCATGTTCCACAGCTGATATAAAATTGCAAATATGTTCTAAGTTACATTAATTACAGAAGTTGACAATGCCATAATGAGAAAGCCATCACAAACTTAAAACTATTTGCAAATGCATGAAATTCATGCACTTAAATGATACTGTAATGTTACATTTGTAGTTTATTAGCACTTAAATATTTAAATTCTATTACTGTTAATATTCAGTGTCTGTAATTCTGTAGCAGTTGGAAGTGAAGTGCTGCAGTAGTATTGTGATGTAATAGATTCTGCATGTTAGACGCTTACAGAATGAATCAATGCTAATTTCTCTTTGGAAATGTACAATTTGTAGTGAGATATACTTTTTGTAATTCTGAAATCTTGTTTAAATGCTTTTTAAGGAACTATTTTAGTTTTAACCCTATTAACCTTGATTTAGAAGCAAAATCCTTTTTGTTTTCTTCTTAATCTTTATTCAGGATTATATCTCTGTGTAAATTGGCTGGAATATTTTAGTGCTTTTTTTACTTGTAATCATTACTGAGCTCTGGAGGGAAAAAATCAAGCCCATTAGTTAACACCAGAAACCTTGAAAGAAACTAAGTGCTGCATCATCTCAGTTGCAAGCAACAGGTCTGAATGACATGCCCTTCATTCCAGAAGCTAAACAAGATTTGGAATAGAATTGTGTTAGAATTTTCACATGTCAGTAACTAAACTCTGTTAAAGTATTTGCGGTGGCCCTGGAATAGTCTGAATGGTGGAATGTGTGTCAACAGTGCTGTGTTGGGGTAGGTGAGTTCACAGGGTTATTTGTACATGGCTTCTGTAGTTCTTTCTTCCAGAGTGCACAGGTGGCTTTTGCTTGCCTCAGGCTGGAATCATAAAATTTCTCCTATCCCAAGCACCATTTTACGTTATATTCCATTTTGTAGATGGCTATAACTTTTCAACAGAGCAGATTTAGTTAATCTTCTGCTTGCTGTAGACATTTCTTTAAAACAGGAAGTAACAATTTTTAAAAAGCACAAAGAATAAAAAAAAGGAAGACTCGCTAAGAAACTGCATGTTTCTCTTAAGGTTAGAAGCTGAAATATGTTTAGGTACTTCTCATAACAGATTTTGCAGGACCATCTGTATGCACTTAGTCTTGACTGATCTCTTTCTTAGATCCTTACTTTATCCACTTTGTTTTCTTCTGGCGCACACTTTGTCCTTGACCAACTTCTTGTAGCAAGCCTAATATATTGAGCTTGGGTAACTTACATCTTCTAATAAAACACCTGGTCTTGATGTCAGAATTCTCTGAAATGTAAATGTATATTACCCTTGCTTGTAACTAAGCATAATTTTGGGAAAAAGCTACTCGTAATTTTTTTTTCTTATTCCAACCTTTGATTAGTTATTTTTTTTTGTTTGTTTTCAACTTTTTCTTGTGAAATAAGGACGTCTTTTAGCATCAAGTATTTCTTCAAAAGGCTACTTGTACATCTTTATCAACATAGATTTGGACTTGTAAATATTTCAGCACTTTCTTGAACATTCATCCTCTCCCATTTTCATAAACAGAGTTGTCTAGTAGTATGTCCTACTCTTGCCTTTTTTCTATTTACACCAAATGTAAAAGAAAAAGCTCCTGAGTACTGGTCTGCTTCTAAAGCTGTGACTAATATTTGTCCTTTTTATTTCGACCTTTCAGGGTTTTCATCTATCAAGCTTTGAGTTCTCAATGCAATCCTTTTTGTAGTTGTTGCTTCCCAGAATAGTCCTCCTTTGTTCTTTCAGGGAGGCTTTGGAATCTTTATTTTCAGATATGTTCTGCCAGATATGAAGGGGATATATTAAGGAATCATTTAGTATTCATCAGAAGATCTTTCAGATCCAAATTGACCAAAGGATCCGGAGGCTCTGATTTCTGCTCTCCCCTGCCCCTGTCAGCACTACCACCACACTTACAATTCCAGCAGTAGCTTGCTTGAACATCATGTTCTGCTGCTAATTATAAAGCAATTGATTTATCAGACAGTACTGACTGCTATACTACTAAAATAAATAATCTGTGGTGTTGATCTTTTTGTCAGATAAATCTTGATTTTTGGTTTTTTTTTTTTGAAATACAGAATTGTTTGACAAGACCTACATTCTTTAAAACTGTAATGACTGGAATTGACACTTCTAATATATTATTTTTTTCCCCACCTTTTTCACTATTTTCCCTTGGGTTGTCTGGTGAAGCTGTCTTTAGTTAAATGTATTGCCTCATTTGCTGTTCTTAAATTTTGGCACAGTCTTGTTAATCTACTCTTTATTTTTTTTTTGATTCTCATCAGTATTGCAGGATGAAAAATCAATTGGCCTTCACAGTTATTCTTAGTTCTTTTCACTCTTGAAGGCAAGTTACATAGCTTGCTGATTTAGAAGCATTTTGTTCCTTTTAAATATCTAGTATGCTTCTCTGCTACTAATAGGGAAATGCTTTGTTGTACTAACATATTGTTTTGCTTTTTTAGATCAAGAAAACAGTGATTATTGCATGTTCCTTACTATTCTGTATCATCAGTAACAATTCTACTATTTCCATCTAGTAGCAGGCTTGTTTCCAGGTTATCCTTTGATTTTACTATACTTAAAAAATGTTGGTTTGCATCACACACAGTGCCCTTTTTTACTCTTTTCCTATTAATTTGCTGGACTTCATAATTTCTTTTTTAGTCTCATGGCTATTTATTTCCCATTTCCTTTAACTTTGCTTGCTAATTTCTAGTTGTAGCCCTTATTTAATTTGTGATCCAGAATGGACTTTCAGTCAGAGTTTTCTCAGTTGGAAAAGTATTTAATTTTATTTTTTGCTATACAAACATTCCATTCTTAATTCTTATTCACACTGTGATTGCCTAAATCTTTCTTGTGTTCAGCTTAACTGAAGTGTAGGAGATTAGGCTTTCAGAACTGTGAAATCAAATATATCATGTGGTACAGAATGTCCTGGTTCAGTTCTTGTGGAATGTAATCTCGGATTCCTAGGCCATAAACTATTCTAAGTGACAGTTTAATCTTTAATTTTTACTTCATTGTAACAACTATTCAGTAATTGTGCTACTGTTGTGCTGGAAAATCTGTCATTCTCATTTGGAGGAAAAAAAAAAGTATTATAACTGATGGCTCAAAATCAGTAACTTGATGTCCTCTGACAAATTTTTCTTTAACGTGAAACTTGCTCTTTTCCCTAGTGTGAATTGATGGTGTCTACTAGCCATCCAGAAGCTTCCATAAGCAAGCTTTGTAGTTTAAGTTTTAGCATACACATTTATATTTTTGAATTGTTAGTGATTTTTCTCCTCCTGACTCACTGTCTTATCTTTCCTGGACAGAATATAAGCAGTAAGGTAGACTTCTTTTCTTCACATTTACAGTATATGCATCATTCCACAGAATTTTATCAGGTTACTGCTTAATGAGAATCTCAGATATCTCTTGTTATCTTCTTGCTTAGCTCTGATAGGCACTTGAAGTATCTTCAACATTTTTGAGTCACATGGATTCAAATTCTCTTCAATAACTCTCAATGAGCCACATCCGTTATCTTAAATACCCTCTTGTGTGAGGAGGTAGTTTGATGCTGGTTAAGTTGCTCCAGTTAATACTGTTTTGATTTGGTAGCTTCCCACAGAATATCCGTGTAAATTTGATTGGAGCTGGAATTCTTTATTGCTACCAGTAAGCCAATAGTTCTTTTAATCTGTTTAAATATTTACTGAGATGTATTTTTTGGTGTCTCTATATTTAATTCATGTTCTATTTCTTTTTTTAATGTGTTTACCCCTCTTCCACCCAAAGTATTACAAGAAATATTCCATAAACATTCCCTGTGACTGTTCATCTTAAATTTCTGCCTTGTGTTCTTTGTTGGCTGTTCACTCTAGCAGGGTATGTCTGAAATACATGCTTTCCGCTTTCTTCTTGCACTGCCCGTGAAGTTAGTTCTGATTTTTAAACATTCAGATGAGAAGAAACATTTCTAGTTGGGAAGAGTAAATTTGCTTAAGACAAAGGGCATACTAAATTTAAAGATGCTGTGAAATTGCACAACTTAGTAAAATGAAGGTCGAAAAAAAGTTTAGCACTTTCCATCAAGCGAGCTTTATTGCCGATTCTAAATTTTGTGTTAGAATTTTAAAAATTGTCGAGATTGCATTTTTCTGTTAATAAAACCAAAGTCTGGAGTATTTTATAGTTGACCTCAGATAATTATTTTCCATTGGAAATGTCAGAAGAAAGAATTTAAAAATTTGAAACTTCTTTGTGATTTATGCTCCATATTTTAGTCTCCACTTTTTTCCTGGCATAGCTGGAAAAATGTGGAAGCATTCTCTGCAATGGCAATTTTAAAGTCTACTGGGCTTTAAAGATAAACTAAATTTGTGTTAATCTATTTAGAAAAAACTTAGAGTATTTTATTTTATGATTTTATTTTATATTTATTCCACCAGTGAAATGCACCACAATATGTCTGGGTTCTGAGTTTGCCTCCTGTCTTATTATCCCTGAAAAATAGAGGCCTTTTTGTTCATTACCTGTATTCATATGTCACGGGGTTTATCTAACAAACTGGAACAGAACTATGCTATAGGAAAACAGAAGTTTTCAAAGGACCAAAATATAAGCATATTGCAACATTCATGTTCTAGCATCTATTAGGAACCTTTAAATGAATATACATTTTCAGCATTTACAAACAGCTGTATTGTGATTATTTGCAATCAATAATTCAGTACAATCAAAAATTGGTTCCAAACACAATATCCATAACTTTTTCTTATAACAAATGTAACTTTGAATAGAAGATTCTCTAAAAGATGACACCTTTACAAATTGTAGTTACCTAGGAAAGGACACTTCTGTAATTGCATTGTGTGCTTTCAGCAACTGACAATAGGTTATTGTTCCTTACCTCAGATTTG
The DNA here is from genome assembly GCF_018691265.1 of Tyto alba. Lineage (NCBI taxonomy): Eukaryota > Metazoa > Chordata > Aves > Strigiformes > Tytonidae > Tyto > Tyto alba. The sequence continues at coordinate 29,361,864 of NW_024881327.1, read as the reverse complement.
AGGGTATTTAGAGATTGGTAAATAGTGTTGTGTATGTATATGCACAGAAACTTTTGTGCAGTTGCAAGTAAGTTGAATTTAAAAGTTTTAACTCAGAATAGGGAAATTATCACTTTTTTTTTTTTTTAAATAAGTCTAGTTCTAAATGTGTGATGCTTCTTGTAGTCTGTCTTTTATTGCAGCAAGCAATTTATAGACGTGTTGGTATAGTAGATACCTGTGGAAGTGGTGTAACCAGTTAAATATAAATCAGTATTTAACAGAAGTGTGTGGTGGCAAAACAAGGATTTGTTAGTTAAAGGTAGCGGCCTTTTGAAATTATAGGATCATTTTACTGTGACGATATTGTTAACCTCAGAAGTCAAACTAGGTAGTTGTTTGTTTTATCTTGTTCTACATTTCTTTAAAAATTATGTGTTTCAGAGCAATTCATGATGTTAAAGCCACAGACATGGGAATGAGCAAAGTGAGATTCAAGGCAGAAGTAGACTTTGATGGACGGGTTGTTACTCGTTCTTACCTGGAAAAACAAGACATTGAACAGCTGCTACAAGTATGTTTAAAAAAATGATTTCGTAACTTCCAGTCTTTGGTATTTACTTTCCAATTTCAAGTATGTCTAAACCCAAGATTTTCAAGTAGGTGAGGTATATTCCACTTCTTCATTTTGAAGGATTGCAGATGTTTTTACTTCGTGTTAGCATGTTAAATATCTGTACACGGAATCGTAGTGTGAGCTGCTGAAATAGAGCCACTTCTGGGCTCAGTAGGAACTGGGTAGGAGGAGGGCAGAATTTTTTTATTCAATTTTTTGTTAGAAAAATACAGATTTGTCCAAAATAATTTTGATGAGAACGTAATTCTTCCAATAAATTTTTGTTGAATTACAAGATCTCTACTTAAAACTGGAAGCCTGTCACCTGAGAATATGGATCTGTTTTGGCAGAGCCATTTGCCTTAGGTGCTGAAGGTGCAGTGTTAGAAGGTGAAGATGCAGGTTTACAGATCCTGCTGTTTAGACTGGGCTTGAATATGGATTGCTTGCATCACATGACTTAGCATTTTGACAGCATTTAACAATTAACCACCCTTAAGTAAGCATCTCTCTCTTATTTTAGTGTCATTCAGAGTACCTTTTCTTGGTCTCTTTTAACATAGAAATGCAAAACTTCTTTTGGCTGGAATCTACATGGCAAAGCTATGCAATATGAAGGAAAGAATAATTTATCTAAGTACAGGGAGAGTTTTAAGTGGGCAAAGTGTTTTCCTTGCTTACCAATTTTCACCAGTAACTCACCTGTATACATTTGCTTGTGTACAAGATTTCTTTCTTTGCTACACTTTCAAAATGAAAAGTAGATTTCAGATGTCTGCATTTTATGTCTGTCCATTAAACATGACTTGGAAGTTATCTGAGTTTACATTTAAATTACTGCAGTTTTTTAAACCTTTTAAACCATCAGTCAGTGTCCCAGTTTTTAAAAAGTACCACCCTTTAATGTCAAAATAAGGATGTGTGTATATTATATATATATAGTGCAATAAGTTCATGTATTCGATTTCAATTCAATACATTTTTGAGAGGAACAGCGATATCAGCTTTGTACGGCTGAGGTGCTGCTTGGTTTTATATTGCCAAGTCTCAGTTGCTCTGCTGTTGCAGCTGTTTAGTGTACTATGTTTCTTTTCAAGGCCTTGTTAGCTTTTGTTCTTTACCCCCTATTCCTTTTGGTCACTGCATACAGCCTTTGCTGGTTCTTCCAACTAGTATTACTGGGAAAGTTCTTCCTGATTGTTTCTAGGCAGGCAACTGTTTCTTACACAGGTCATTGTAGTTTTATAGATAACATTGTATCAGGTAGGATCTTGGTTTTCAGCAGGACTCAGCCACCTAAGTCAAGGGCAGGCATAGTGCTTGCCTTTTGATGTATAGTTTTTCAAATAACTAGCTCATTCAACTAGGGTTGCTATCAGCATTACTCTTTCTAAAATTGTGAAATATTGGCTGAAATGCTGTCATTTAGATTAATCTCATTTCTTGTTAGACTTGCCATCATCGTGGTTATAGGTTATTGTGGTTGGGCTATCTTTTAAGCTCACTCAATTTTATTATTCCTCTTCGGTTTTAGAGTAATGGGGGTGAGGAATAAATTGATGCGTTGTAGTTGTATGCATAATAAGAATTAGCTATTTAAGAATTACTCTGTCTGTTAGTAATAATGTATTTGTCCTAAACATACTGCAGTTGTGTCACCTTAACTGTGGCAGAGATACTACAGGGCAAATGACTTCTGGACATCTTGGTGTGAGACCTCTAAGGAAACCTCGTGACAATGCTGTAATACCTGCTTTGGTGCTTTTGATGTCTGTGTTTTTTTGGAGGGAGGAGCATAGCATCCTACCTTCCTTAACCTTATTCCTTCAGTCTCATAGGCAATGAGTCTCCTAGTCTGACTTCCTATCAACTATCTTTAATTTTTTTTTTGAAATTACAGAGGAGCTGTATTTACAGAAGCATTCATAGTAATCCTTGTGGATTTTCAGATGAGTTAGTAATGTGATACCCAGAGTAAACAATGTAATGCAATAGCAAGAATGTGAAATGTAGCATGAAAATGAGGAATGAATACACGGGGTTACCCTGCTCTGCCTTGCTGTGAGCAAGAGATACCCCAGAAAATTCTGAAAATGAATGAAATTCTCTAAACTTACTTGGAAAATGAAGGAAGAAATCCATTAAAGATAGAAGAAGATTTTCTGTCAAGTGCAGGTATAATAGTAAGCCAGCTATTTTCATTGAATAGGTGCTACTCTTCTGTGTCTTTGAGACATAAGAACAGATGATGTTTTGAAAGGAAATGGCAAAAGCTGAAAAGCGTGTGGGTTTGACTTTTTGTTTGGATGGTTGGTTTGGTTTTTGTTGTTTTGTTTTGTTTGTTAGTTTTTCCCACTTGAAACGTCCTGACTGTCTGCAGTCTTATTCCTTTCTTTTCTTTCCATCATCTCAACCTCTTAAATTTGATTTCTTCCTAGGAAATTCAACAAGTGAAAACCCTTGAAGAATTAGAAGCCTTCATGCTTAAACATGGTGAGAATATCATTGACACACTGGGAGCTGAAGTAGACAGACTTGAGAAGGACCTAAAGGTAAATTTAGCTGTGTATTAGGTAGTGCTTATTCTGTGATGTATTTTAAACAATATCACTGCACCCACCTTTTGGAATTTTGTTTACAAATATGGGAGAGGGGAAGAGGTTGATAATCTTAATGCACATCTTCTTGGTGTAGTATCATTAACTAAGTTCTGACCATCAGCAGACCCTTACTTTGCCATTGATCTGTTATGTATTTTGTTCAGTTTTACATCACTGCAGAGCAGTATTTTCATTAAATGAGACCTGGTTGTGTCTTTGTTACAGTATTCTCAGAATGTGGTTATTTGTAGACTGGTTGTAAAGAAGCAAATTTCAATCTTTTTTTTTCTTTTTTTTTAAATCTGGTACTTAACACTGTATCAAATATATCAATGTGTGATGAGGGCTTTACTCAACATTTTTTGCTCTTGTTGAAGCAGTACAGTGTTTACTACTTTCATAAGCCTGTTGTAACTTTCTTATCGTTACTTTTTTTTTCATTCTGTAATTTAAATACACTTTGGTAGGTACAACAAAGGATTGTTTCCATTTTTAATCTTACCTTTTCTGGCATGAATACAGAAATATTAAGTGTACTGACTGCCAGACAAAAACAATCTTGTTGTGACTGCCTTTTCCGGTCATCAGGAGACAGACACATCAAGAGTATGTCTGTCCTTGATTATTATATTTGATAAACATTCTATTTTTAGTTTCTATCCCTAGAGTGGTGCTGTTTAAAAAGAAAAATAGGATTTTTGGGTTTCATTGGCACCAGCAGATTCAGTTCTTCATGATTTTTGAGGAGAAGGATCACGACTAATTATTTTGTAAACATGAATACTGTTTGTTGGTATAGGCAGGGATTTCAGTGATTATATTGCTGTTGAATATGCTTTACTAAATATACTAGTCAGATTCACTACTTGGATCAGATTCACTACTAGATTCACTAGATGGATGACTTTGAAGTCAGTGACTTTCAGTAAACCTCTCATGGATTATACTGTCCATGTAATGATGATAACATTTCTACAATATCAGAAAATGCATATTTCTTAATAGAAGCAGTATGTTGAGTCTTTATAAATAGCTTCAGTGACATATAACAAATTATTTCAGCAGTTTTATCCATTATTCAGGAAAGCATCTGTTAAAACTTTTTTAAAGTGAGAGATATATATGTTTGCTTCGATTGTTTTATATAAAAACTGCCTTTTTAAAATCAAGAGAGCTGCTCCATACTTTATAAGGCATACGAACTAATTTATCTGTGATGTTGAAAAGTATTTGTCAGATAAAAAGATGACTTAGCCTTCCAGAAATTGCTTATAATATGGGCAATGTTTGTTGAAGCTATTCCTTATTTTAAAATAGTCCCTATGTTACCAGAAGAGGGGATTTGTGATCTAGTTGCTAACATCATTGTAGAAAGACATTTGTATCCATTTATGAAAATGTGTTTGAATATTTTCAATAAAAAGTATTTTTAAAAAATTTTATTTCAGCAACGAAATCCTGATGTTCGTCATGTGGATTTGGAGATACTATAGACGTGGCAGAAGAAATCTTCAGATTATTGCCATTTGAGAAAGAAGTCGTGTAAAGGGCTGAAAAAGCTTCTGAAATTGCAGTGACCTCAGCACCATACCTCGCTTACTTTTGCTGTAGGCTTCCTGGACTGTTAGCACTGCTTCTGTTTCTGGAAGAGCTCTAGATTCACAGACAAAAATTTCCATGGCAAAATGAATTTGAAAAAGCTGCTTGACTTAAATTCCACAGGAGAGTCTGTCAGAGTATATTTACTGCAATCCAGAACTTAAGACTTGAGGTTTAGTTAGGCAAATATAGCTGCCTGAAAATATACAACACACTTAGTTTTTCCATTTGTGTCCCTTTGCAGTCAGTTTGCACTTCTTTAGTTTCTTTCAAGATATCATTCAAGGTTCTTGGGAGATATTTAAGATTAGCTAGGAAGAGTTTGTTCCAGTGGAACCTGCCAACCTTAAACTAATTGTAATATTTCAACTGTGTGATTGTTTCACAGTTTTTCTTTTTTTATGAGATAAGTTCTTTCAAACAGGCACTGGCCTTCTCTCAAGTACCATGACCTGGAAACCTTCTTTTTGCCACTATTGTGATTACCAGCTGCACTTCAGAAAAATAAGGTTTTTCTCCTCAGTGGCGTCAGCTGTATGTGGTTAGCCAGAGTATGTCAACTTACTGTGAAGAAGTTGCTGTGTAGAGATTTCAGTGAACTTCCTCTGTTTAAATTTTGTTCTTTTTTCTCTACTTTGACACTTGTTCTCTTATTTGTAAATATCTTCAGATGTAATCTGAGAGATATTTATGATAGTGCTTATTAAAAGTTACCTGGCATTTTTGGCTATTTATACTTCTAATAGACTATATTGCCAGCTATGGTCTTTGCTAGAAGGTATAAGAGATGTAGTTGGAAGATATAATAGTAAAAAATGTATTAGAACTATTTATAATTAAACAAATGAATACATTGTATTTTTAATTTATTTACCTTTAGGCATTATCTATTATCTGAATTCTAAACTGCCTACTTTGTGTTTTCTAAGAATTGACCTGGCTTTTTTGGAAAGTAAAGTAATTCTATCAGTGGTCTTCCACAATCCTGAAATAAGTCCTTGGAGTTTATAACTTTGAAATGTTCAATTCTACCACTGTATATAATCAGCATCAAGGCTTTCTGCAATAGGCACCCAAGTTGTACCGGATTCTTTGAGACCAGTCTTTATTAATAAAGGCCGTGAGTACTGACCATGCAAGTTGAAATAGAAGTGAAACAACGGCATATAAGTAACTCTGAGGAAAATCCTTTATGCACTTTAACATAGTTAAGTAAAATGAGAATTGCTCATGGGTGAGAGGTGGTAGTAAGACCCTCCTAGTGACTCAGTTGCTGAGTAATGACTGACTTGCTGAAAGAATAATTGTTGATATGAAACACAGGTCCTCAAAAATCAATTTAAGATTCAATTATAAGTATTGCAGCAAATAAAAATTGTGGAGACCAGTATGTCCAGATTTGACTAAAAGCTTTGTAGAATTTTTTTCATTTTAGAGTCACTTACCAGTGAATTATGAGAATTTAAAATATTTTTGACAACTGCACTTTGCGTGTTGGTCACTTTAAGTCGAAAGACATTCCAGAGTTTAGTTACAGACAGGACTTCACATACAGTAATTGTGGGTGAAGGGGTCTCTTTAGTACCCTTGTCCATTATCCCTATTCACCAGTGGCTTCTTTATAGCATATTAGTTTACTATGGCTAATCCAAAAGAAGGTTTACTTTTCTCCTGCTGTAGAACTAGTTAGTATATTTAAGCCTGATGAGTTGAATTGCAGTTTTAAGGTAATTTGGAAGTGTACTGTATCAAGTAAATAAGGCATATTTTAGCACATTATAAGGTATTTACCTTTCTCCTCACCCTTCCATGTAAACTTAATCTCAGCTCGGTATGCACTCTGCTGATGTTAGCCTTACTCATGAAGAGCACTGGAATCTGGTAATGCATAACCTCTTTCCTTCTTCCTAGAATATTTATATGGATTTTGAATTTGAATAAACACTTTAATAAACCCGTTATTCCAGAAATCTTAAAAACCTGAAGAGAAGTAAAAGAGAAAATGCTCTTACCAGGGAGGTTAGTGGAGACAGCCGGTGTGACCTAAGTGGTTTGTTTGCTGGAATTACTGATGAATGAGTAGTGTCAGTATGCACTTTGTAGGGCAGAAATTTCACTGAGAGGTTAGTAAACGTTATCTCAGTTAAGAGGAGACATGAGTTTATATTCTTACAGGGCATCTGCTCCAAAAGCCTGTAAGAATGTTTTTGTATTTATCAGGCATGTAATTCGTATGAATTCAGATCTTAATTTCCTTATATGAGTCAGAAGCATCCCATCCATACACCTTTTGTTTGTATTCCAGGATAAAATTCAGATCCTTGTCTCCCAGTTATGCTGTTGATTATAGCATCACAATATGTTAAGTTTAAGAAGCCAGAACTCGAATGGTTTTGGGTACATAGCAGTTGCATAGTTCGCAGACCCAGTTCCATTTTAAAAAATGAACTGGATGGTGATGTGCCACAAAAAGGCAGGCAGACTGGTTTTGGAGTACCTTGAAAGTTTACGAGTCTTGCAGTTGGATGAAAATATCGATTAATTGAGCCTGTCAGGCTGGAAAGGAAAAGTAATTCCAAGCTGTTACATTTTAATATATATTCTAATTTGCAGATTGTTTTTAACAATTTTGACATTTTTACTGCTGTTTTTTTCTTAACTGTCTTCATGGTCTAAAACTTGAGGTGATGTGGGTCCAGTAGTACTTAGTTTACTTTTTAGTGTTTTTGGAGAAAATGTTTAGCTAATACATTTACATGACAGAATCCTCAGAATTAAAAAAAAAAATAAATATATGGGGGAGTGGATTTTTTCTTTATCACAAATGAAATTACGTAATGTTTCTTTTAGATTGATTTTAAGGAAAAGGAGTGAGGATTTGGCTAACAATAAAGTTATATTCTAGGATTTTTTTCAATTAAGGTGTGGTCTTTTAAAATTATTTTTGTAGACTGGCTTTGCAGGTTCTGTTTTTTCACATTGTGTTCAAAGTACTACTGTCCTCTGCTTCATGAAAGATTGCTTACGTGGTGCACAATGTCTCATAATTCTGTAAAACTTGCAATGTTTGAAAAAAATTGTCTTAGTGTTCCAATATACTGAGTGATCTTAATGTATTTTAAGTTAAAGTTGGCTGGACACTAACAATACGTGTTTTCCTGTAGAACTTGTTTTTCCATAGAAGATAAAATTCTGAATCCCCCATGAATCAATTTCAAGTCTAAATTTTTGCCTTTATATATTGTGGAATTAAGTATTGGACGTAGTGCCCCTCTACCCCTCCACTTTCTAAAGCATTTATTAAGCATATTGTAGTAGTAAATACTTCAGTGGATTACTCTATTACAGAGACTGTTTGCTGTGTGTTCTGGTCTAGAAGTAGCAGGGACTCAGGCAACAGGAGTACATATTTTTTTAAGGACAAGTTGCTTGCTTTATCCTCTGTGACTCATACTCGAGCTGAAGGTTTTTTAGCCTCTTCTCCTTCCTTGAACTCACACAGATATTTTTCTTTTTTTTTTTTTTTTTTTTCTAATAACTGACTTCTAGAGAAGGAAGCCATTATGAGCATCTTATGTTTCTAATAGCAGGGCTAGATGTTACTCTTGGTCTCTGGATTTTGTACTGTACTTCTTGTTCATTGATAGTTGACAACAGTGATTGCTCTTTTGAAAGCTACAAATCATGTTAGCCAAAGCTACTAGAGTGTTCTGATTCTGGCAGGTGTGTTTTTTTCAGCTATATCTGGAGACTCAGTTTTTATTGAGAAATTTTTACTGGACCCTTTTTGATAAAGGGGAGTACAGGGAAGAGTTTTAGGTATGTTTTGTCTAGATAACTCACTGATTGCAGTTCTGTGTTCTTCTTACTTGTTACCATTTTAGCTGACTTATCTTTTTCCTTAACAAAGAAAAAATTACACATTATGGAAGTACCTCTGCTAATGATGAATGCATCAAATACAGGCTTCCTGCAAAGAGTTTTTAGGCTTTTGTATATTGAAAGTGTGGCAATTTTTGAAAATTGTCAATTAAGTAATCCTTTTTCTAAAGCTGATTTAGGTGTGTTTCTTACAAAAGAACCCACAGAGACATATTGTTTAAGATTTGAAAGAAAAGTATTTCATTTTATGGTCATATGTTCTTAAGGCATTTTGGTTTGGTAGAATAGAGCAATTGATTAATATTGACTTCTTTAAACCGAAAAGTTCAAAAACTGAACTTACGTGAATGCCTAAAGGCTTACATTGCAGAATTGAATATAAAATGACTGTGCTTTTTTTTTCTTCTATCTTAAGTATTGTGCTGCTTCTGTTCTTATTGTTAGCTCTGAATAGAGAGTACAACTAACATCTCTTTTGCAGTTTCCCTGCTTAATGTAAATGAGAAGTAGAAGTGTACCAAAAAGATTTTTTTGTAGAGGGGTTATGTAGCTTAAGTAATTTTTACTTTTTTGTTAGTGAGACACAAATAATTAAGATCAAAAGTAGACTATATCTTTATTACATATTAAAAGAAATAGGAATTCAAGCTTTAAAGCACAATAGTCACATTCTTGAAATGCATGTCCTTTGAGGAAAATAAAATGTGCCAGGAGCTCGAAGTGGTTGTATGGACTATAGAAACTGCAGTCAATCAGGATTTGCTGAAGCAAAAGAAAAGAAACCATAACAAAGTGTGTGGTAAAAAGAAAGGAATACAAGGAAGGAAAAAAATGAAGGTGTTGAGCACTCGGGAATAGGAAAAGACGAACACAATCTAAAAAATGTGGCCAGAAATAAGAAATGATGATGGGAGAGGAAAAGAACAGTAAGAAATTATATTTGATTAGAATGCACAAAACTATGCAGTATGTCTTTCTTTTAGCAATATTCAGATAGTTGTGTGATGCCTCCCTCCCACCCCCAGCAAAAACGCATCTTTTTTTTTTTTTTTTTTTTTTCCTGTGATGAAAATCAGTACCTCCATTTAGCTCTTCCTTAATATGACATTCAGTCTGGCAGGTATAAACCTATTTGCCCTCTGAAAACTTAGTCTTGTTGCAAAGGGTGATGGTGTAATTTCAGTCTGGAGCTTTGTTGGTGAGGTACGTATTTGGTGAGTGGAGAGTGAGTAATTTTAATTGTGGAAATGGGAGCTGGAGTGACTTGAAGAGAAAATGAATTGATTCTTTCAGCCAGAAAATGATTGAAGCACTATACTGAAGATGTTGTGGAAAAAAAAAAAAGGTGCAGTGTTATCAGGTCTACAGAATTCTTGCAATGGACTGTAATAATTGGTGAATGTTAGTCCATATTTTTCAAGTTGCTTAAATGTCTGTGGATAAGCAAGATTTCTACTTAAATCATCACATTCTGAAAAGGAGTTAAAGAAAACGTAATGTGAAAAGGATGTACATTTTTTAAATACCACAGACAGCCACTATAACAGATTATAACACATAGGCAGAAAATTGTCATTCTATCCTTTATTACATGAGGCTCTTGAGGACAAGTTTTTCTGTGTAAATCAAAGCCGCCAATTAAAATAAAATGTCTTGGTTACTTTTTATAAGTGTTACACTAATAGTAAGCCTGGTCAAATTTTTGTATTGCTAGCGCTCCTAGGGCTGTTATGGGGAGAAGGTGTCTGTTAAAATAGTGGAATACAGCTCCACACTCTAGGATACATTTGATTTTTGTCACCTAAATTTAACCTGTATTTAAAACTTGAGGTTGTGATCAGCTGCTTCAAATCTGAAGATGAAAAAAAAAAAAAAAAAGATGTTGTATAAATGATGTAATATAAAGTTTTTTTGGTAAGTTTCTCTTCAAGTTAAAGATGCTGAAGAACTATGTGAGAAGAAACACTTGGAAAATGCTTAAAGCATTTGGAAAGCATTTTGGCTATTGCCAAAATTGTATTATATCTGAAAGTCAATGGTGAGGATTTTGACTGGTGGTAGAACTTTCAAAGGGCAATCTCAAAGTATGAAGTATGTTTTTCCATGCAGCCTTTTAGTCAAATGTATTTCTTTCCCCCATCCCCCAGTGTTTTTTGTTGTTTTGGCTTTTGCATTCTGTGTCTTGGTTACTTCCTATTAGTGTGGGGAAGTAATTTTGATTTGTGAGGTGCAGACATTGAAATATTTCTCCGCATATGTTCTTTCTTTTGTAATTATACTTGAATACAGTGCATCCTGTAAAACGTCTGGAAGTTGTAATTACTCAGTAAAATATTACATAGCTGGTAAAGGTTCTGTTCTGTTAATTCAAGGGATTATATGTATATTGTAAAGGTAAGCAATAACACTGGTTTTAAGCAGTTGATTTCTTACGTTTCCAAATTCAAAATAGACGTAACAGTATTTTATGGATGCAAAACAAAGTTTTTATCGATCTATTTGTACTAGTTATTTGGTTTATGATGTTGACAGTACACACTCTGTTAAATAGCATGCACTCAGTACGTGAGCTATCCTTGTCTAGGATAGCCAAGCTGTATTTATACTCTGTACTTCATTGGCAACTGTGCCTTTTGTCCTGTTTCCCCCCAAAGAGCGCAGTTCCTTCCCCAGTACAGAGTGAGCTCTCTCTGACTGGCTCCAGTTTGATCTACCAGTCCTGATCCAGATGTAAGGACGATGTGAAGAAAGGTAGTAAGACAGATGGGTTGCATGTCGGTGTATAGTCAAGGGTGTGGTGAATTTCTTGAAGGGGCTGGGTTTATGTATTAGACTTGCATAATAACTGTAGTTTGACAATCCCAGCAAAGCTGTCCCAGCCTCTTAAGAAAAAGCTAGCTATTGTTCACTTGAAATTAATCAGCTTTGAAAGGATTTAACATACTGTCCGGTTCATTAAAGTGCCACTTTGTATCACTAATACTGCTGAAAACTGGTGATTTATCCAGTTATGGAAAGAATTAATTGGGCTAAAAAAAAAAAAAATCTATACGTGGCTGGAAAGAAGAGAAAAATGCAAGAAGTCTGGGCGATAAAGTGGAGAAACTTGAAAAACTGGAGTTTTTGTCTATATAGTATCAGATGTCAGAAATAAGGTGGTCAAGCATCATATTTCAGGAAAGATTTTGGATATGCAGCATATGTCTTGATTGCTAAAGATGTTTTATCTCATAGTTAATAGACTCCCTTTCTTAAGGGTTCTTGCAGGGACACTGGGCAGTAATGTGTGGTGTTCAGATTGTAAAAGGCTACATGTCACAAACTCATCTCCCATGTTCAGCAACATTATTTTTGGGTGGCGATACCATTGGCAACAGTTTTGGTTGGTTTGTTTCTTGTGTTTTTTTTGGGTGGGTTTGTTGTTTTGTTTTTTTTTTTTTTTTTAATTAACCAAATGGCACAAACTCTGCCTGAGCAAGGAAAAGTTGAAATATTGGACTGTCTTTTGGGCTGTCTGAATAACGAGCCAGATGGTCTCAGCCACTTCGAAAGAGGGAGAGGGCTCTGTCTTTTCACAAAATGTAACCTGGAATCTTCAAAATCCTTTTTTTATTTACTATTTGTGGCATTTATTGAAGGGTCATTCTTAAATAATTGGGTTAAATGGTTGGTAATGGGTTGAAGCTGACCTGTCAGTCAGCTGTTTAGAGGTGATCTTAACAGACCTGTTCAAGGACATGGAAAGTAAACATCCCTGTAGCATTTGAATTAATATTCTTGAAAACCTTAGGAAAGGGACATAAGTTATGTAGTGATTTTTATTTTTTTTTTTAATTTAGATTCCTTCAGTTCTTCTGGTGCTGAATCGGGGCTTAGTAGGATCTTTTCTAGGCCCTCGTTCCTACAAAAGAGGTGGTTTAAATGCTACTCCATGCTCTAGTGTAAACTGATGCTCAGTGTTTCAGAGAAATTTTTTTTCTAGAAATACTGATTGAACTGCAGTTTACCATTGAAGTAAATCAGGCCACTCTAGATACACAAAGCATTATGTTTAGGGTTGAAATGTTTTGTTTTGGGTTGTTGGTTTTTTTTTTGTTTTGTTTTGGTTTTTTGTTTTGTTTTGTTTTTTGTTTTTTTTTTTTTTTTTTTTCCCAAAGCAAGCTGCAGTAGTAAAATCCATCTTGCATTTGATGCACATACAAATTCATATGTGAACTTGTGTCTCTGCATGTTATAATTGTATGTAGGTATCTTTGGTTGTAGATTTGTACCTTGCTGATTGTGTTTCTCATGAAAGAGATAACTTAGCAAAAATAAAATACTGTGGAAGAAGATTCTAATGAATATGGACAATTTGGAAATGTTGATGAAAGGAAGACATTTCAGTGAGGCTGTGGCTTTGAGAAGACCAAACTTGTGGTTGTCTGTGTTCTCCTCTATGTTCTCATCTGACTGCCATCAGAGGCAGCATAGAGAGGTTTAACAGACCCGTAGCTCAATGCTGTGTGGCTGCTCTTGTGTCTCTAGTCATGCAGACTGACTGACAGAGGAAGAAGGTAGGGAAAATGGTGCTGAAACAGGTAACTTCACAAGTATATTAAGCAAGACACGTTACAAGGGGATACCTGAGCTATACCATCAGGTGTTACGGTAGAAGCTAAAGAAGATAACAGTAATGGGAGGGATGCTCTTCCCAGCAGGAAGAAGTTTGAATAGATTTATGACAAAGTTTATTGAACTTAATGAAGTTAAATGAAAGGTATGTTAATCCTTACCAAAAGTTGATGCCTAAGCAAGACATCCAGGGCTGAGCTCAGATGAATTCCTCAGTGGGAGAATTCTTTTGGCAGCTCTCAGTTTCTCTTGACAGCCCATTTTTTTAGCCCAGCTCCACCTGGAAAAAGGACCAGAATTATGTATCCCCAGCAGAACAGCAGTGAGCAGAGAACAATGAAAATCATATACCTCCCTCTTGCCATGGTGGTCTGTCAACCCTAGCCTTAGACTAAGATTGAGGCACGGGCAAGGCACCTCAAGTCTAGTCCTGGGGATGAGTTTCTCATGGGAGAAGTCTTTTTGCAGCCTTTAATTTCCTTCAGCAGGTATTGGTCGATTAAATACAAGAGATAAAGAGAAAAATGGATGAGAGAGGAGGAGCCACATTTATGGTGGTGGTTTTTTTCTTAATGTTGAATGAGATCTCTGCCTTTAAGATTTGGTCCCATGGCAATAGACATAAAATAATGTTTGCTTTGGTAGTTGCTGAATTTGAATGAGACCATGTTCTTGCAAGTAGCGGTTGTACAAAATCTCCATGATAGGCCTACTTATGACCCAAAAAACTTACTTCTGTTGCTGGAGTGAAGCTCCTAAATAGATAATGCTGTTCACATTTCTTAATTCCATCCGACCATAAATAGGAGGACCTTTGTTCTTTCTTCTGCCATTGAAGAAGGCTAAGCTTTCTTAGTACCTAATTGTCCCCAGCTTCTCTAAACAGCTCAGATCTGTTGCTTCCACTAAGAACTTAGGTAAATACTTGTACCATCTCATCACAGAGAATTTAGCAAAGGACTGCTTTGCTTAGGCCTGTGCAAAGCTTGCGAGCTTTGCCCCTTTCTGCTCCTTCTCCTTTGTGCACTGATTTCCCTTGTTCTGACCTTCATTATATAGCTTCACTCTCCAGCTGGTTCAAAATGAGGGGTTTGGGTGGAGGATACCGATTCCAAAGTCTACGAGCTGCATCTGCTCACTAGACAGTTGGGCACTTCTGGATCGCCGGGGGAGATGTGCAGTGATGACCTGGCTAGCATTTGGGGGGGTTACAAACGTGCCAAGGTTAGTATTTTTGTCTTGGAGATCAGTCTCACCCTGGAACTTCCTTTCTGATGCTGTGGATGGGAAAGGTAGACTGGGTGTTTCCTTCACATTCCTTTTGTCAAGAGACCGTTAGAACTGCTTGCTGCTCTGCTTCTTGGGTTATACTTTATGAAGAAATCCGGCTTTCTGTCAGTTCAGTATGTAGTTCAGTTGTTGTCTCTTTCAGGTTCACCTCCTTTTGCAAGAAGACTTTTCAGTTTTTCATTCATGTTACTACAAGGCATTTTTGAAAGGCTTAATTAGAAATTTTCTGCTGTACTACTGACCCTGTTCCTAAATAGGAACTAAATTTAATATTAACTTTTCTAACGAGAAACTACTTTAAGTCATTAGCAAACCCGTTTCTTTCCATTTTCCTACAAAGACTGCCTTGGTTGTGGCAATTATATCTGCCAGATGAATGGGAGAGTTTAAAGTGTTTTTAAGGACAAAAGGTTTTTTTAGCTTTTTCCCAACACTGTTATGTAAATTCATGTCAGGTTTTTTTCTCTTGACTCAGGTAATTAATCTGCTGGTGTGGATTTTTTTTTTTTTTTTTTCCTTAACACCATACATCTGCAGTAGAAGCTGCTTTTATACTTTTTGTATTCACCGAGCAAGGTCATATACAGAGATCTGTCAAGTATTCCAAGGGACTCCATGCTGCAGCAGGGAGGATTTATCTGTGGAGAACTGTTCATGTATGAACTTGCTAGGAAATAACCAAGACAGAGCCTTTGATTTAAACAGGCCCCACTCGAGTGCTCAAGTCACATCAGTGGTATTGGTTTGCTGTATCAATAACCAAGATTTATTTGATTGTCACCTGCAGCTGTATTCATGCTTTCCTCCTGCTGAAGCACCTGGGGACCATTTGTAGTCACCCATGGTGCAGATGAGCATAAGTGCCAGGTAAGGAAAGATGAGGTCTTTCTTCCCTGTTTTTTTTTTTTTTATTTTGTTTTGTTTTTTAATATCATCTACGTGCATGTTTACAAACCAAAGTTAAACTTTGCAATTCAGTACTCATCTTGCATTGTTGTCCATGCTGTGTGAGCTGGTTGATTGCAAAGCTATGAGAAGGGAACATTGTGAAGGGAGTATTTTTAGGCCTTGGATGTTAGGAGAGAGAAAAATTAATGCTGCTGTGCAAAAGGTATCTCAGTCTCTTTCTGTATTGGAGTCCATAATGTCTACTTTACAATGCTGCTGTTGCCCAGCACCCCAGCCTCCCACAGGAGGATGCTGCTCCTTCAGCAGTGATTTGTTATTTTGTTTTATCCTCATTGTTTGATCTCAAGGGCTTCTCTGTTGTCTGTAGCGCTATAGCTCTGGTTCCTTGGTAGCATTAATCTTCACCAAACCCCTATGAAAGAAGTGGTAGAACTATCTCAGTTTTAGGCGCAGTGGGCTAAAGGTTGAAACATGCCACCTCATGCTGTGTTCCCCGGGACTCTGATGTTTCGGTCTCCTCGCTGTGATGGAAGCACTTCCTGCTCTGACACTCCTCCTTCCACTGGCATTGGTCACAGAAGTGCCCCAGCAGAGGGAAAGTGGTAGAGAAAACAGAAATTGCTGTCTAGCTGAACCCGGACGACTAGATTTTTGCAATTTGAGTAGTCTTATTAAAACAAGATTACAAAGACTTTTATAATGTGAGCTTGCACATGAGCTTGTTCTCAGCAAATAAGGTAAAAACAATTCCTTCATATGCAGGAGAATCAATGGCTGACTTTGACCTTAAAGATCCTCTTCGGGGACATCTTAGTACTTGAGCAAAGGCGTAACTGCCAGCAGCAGCGGGCCGTGCTGTACGGACCAGCACTGTGGCAGAGCAGGAGCACGGTTTGACTATTGCCTTGCCAGTATGTTTAACAAGGTATTTAGTGCAAGAGTGACAAAATGCAACATTACTGAATTATACCCCCCAGCTGTACTGCCCTTCAGTTCTGGTTCTCCCCCACCCCAGGGACCTCTTCCTAACCCCTTCTCTCTGCCTTTCCAGCCCAGTTGCTACCTCTCAGATTTGTCAGCCTCTTACAGATTCCGCTGTTAAACCTAATCTCTCTGGGGTTCTTTCCAAGCTTCAAAACCCCAGTTGCTGCTTCGGGTTGTTTACCTACATGCTCTCCTTCCCTGTCAGCTTTCCCTGCCGGTTTCTTGCCTGTACTGCCCCATCACCCTGTTGGTTTCTCCATAGCTCATCCCTATTCACTTCTGCCTCTGGCATTTCAAGTCATTGCCCAAAAGTCTGGGAAGTCAGAGCTTTCCAAAGAGAAGTTAATTATAATTTTTTTCAGAGGGTTTAACACAGGTTGTTTTTACCTACATTCCTCAGAATCACCTGAAATTATTTTGGTGAGGGCTTCACTAATAAAGGTTTTTCACTAATGAGGATTTTCACAGAAAATACAGTATGCTGGAGTCCCTGATCTAGAAAACACCAGCCCAACCCCAGTTAGTTTTACATTATAGGCACCTAAAAGCATTGTTTTATAATGCAAATATTTAGCAACCATTTGTAATGGATGACACCAGCCCGCGGTCAGGCCCGTCTTGCTTCACAGCCCAGCAGAAGGGGTTTGCCGTGGTGAATGTTTGTCACTGTAATTCCTCTACAAATTATTTGGAGTCAGGATTTTCTAAAGCATTTAAGAGAACAGGAGACATTCAGCCATCACTGAATTTTGAATTAAAATGGGATTTAAACGTCATCGCTTGAAAATCCAGGTCTTAAGTTTGCAGGTGGTTACTTTCTCTGAGCAGTCTTTCTATCTAACCAGCACATAAATATATGTGGTTATATTTTGAGGTGAAAATTATTTATATTATATTCATACTTGAATTGTTCATAATCTTTCACTGTCTTTGCCAGTGCTTCATACCAAACAAGCATTTAATGCAAAAGACGACCCTCTAGCCTTTTATATAAATCTAAGTCTAAAACTTTTAATATATATATTTATAGTGAGAACCAGTTGTGACTGCTGTCACACTGACACAACAATGTCTATAGAGAAAGACAGAGACAAGTTAACCAGAGACTAACTTTTATTGTGCATTTTTATGCAACAGAACAAATGGAACTGGAGGTATGTAGTAATAAAACCAATATTCAAATTAGAATTAACACCTGAAATAGTAAACTGTAGGTAACAAATGTCTTTATAATTAAAAAATATTGACTGTTTAAAAAATTCTCTAAGATTTCATATTCTTTAAAAGAAATGTGTGTTGCCACATAGAAAACAATTCACACATCCTATAGAAATTGTCACAAAAACCTTACTAGTCTATATTACACTATGCACTTTTTTTTGTACAATATCTGGTAAAGGTCTATCCCTAACCTGTACTTACTCTACACAGTACAATCATCATTAGAAAGTATTCATAGAATTAACTACACCATAACAATAAAAATATCAGGATTAATGGTTTTTTAATCACAGTTTCTTCACAAATATTTGTCATAGAAAATATAGCGAAGGCATGTTGGCACAGATGGGCGTGCGGTACTGCTACACAAAGTTTGAGAGAAGGCAGATACATAAATGACAGTCAGATTAAAGAGCATGGTAGGATAAGACAGGAATCTCTATCCTCCTGGGACTTTCTGGAGTGACATGATAGATAGCGGCTTCCTTCTGTCGCAAGCCTGCTGCCTACATCCAGAGCTGGGAAGGGATGTGCTGACTTACCAGGCACACTGCTTAAATATGGGTATCTCGCTCTGCAAGGGCTTACGTGCTATCTATTATTTCAGGTCCTGTAGCCTTATACCTAAAGTCTTGCAGATATATAGACACTTCAATGTGTATGGATTTATAATGCTTTATGAATGAATTAATCCAAATCATCTATGAAAGGTTTGGGTTTTTTTTAAATGAAAGGGCTGGGTCAAGAGTCGAGTGGCCATGATGACAAAGACAACTGAAAACAGTTGTTGTACTCTGTTATTTTAAAATCAAACATGAACAAAAAAAAAGATGAGCTGGTGTCTGCTAATGCCTGTCTGTGACTATGATTCATATCACTGGCCAGTGCACACAAGCAACTGAGGGCAAAATTTTGCTTGTAAAGAAAGGTCCAAACCTGCAAAGCCATTTCGAGCGCCAAAGTGTCTTTCAGGATCAAACTATACATTTGGTTATTTTGCACAATATGAGAGCAGAGGACTGTGAGTGGTTCGGACGCTGGCTACACTTTGTACACTAAAAATAAAGCTAGGCTTACTAGTTATTTCAGCAAATCTTTAGGTTAGTAAGTGAGAGAGGTCTGTTCAGTAATTCTGTTCAGTGACTGTTAAAAATGAAGCGTTCATATTTTTAACCTCATACAATTAAACATTTGAAAGGAAGCCATCACAAGGTTTACAAAAATACAGCATGATACATATTGCTGTGGACAAATTTACAGTATAATGTTGACTCACACGTTCTGACATGTTTTACCAAGTAGTTCTGGCAAGTGTCACCACATTAAACATAGACCAGCAAGACTTACACCATCTGAGCAATGTAACATCGTCTATTATAGTTCTTTTAAAAAAAGTGTAAGTTCAACACCGAAAAGCTACTATAGGATATCTGTACTGTGACATTTCTATACACTGACTTTCTCCTCCGGAGGACACCACACACCACTGACTGCTCAAAGAAAGTCACCTCCTGCCCGTAATGAGGGATGCTGTACCCAACCCCTTGGCCTGGTGAGGTCCAGTGTGACTAAACCGCTTATTTCACTTTTAGAAAATAAATGAGTTATTCTGGGGCAAGTGAGTGCCTTTCAACCCCCTTTTAAAAATCACCGCAAATAAAATTAATCAACAGGTATTGGACATTTAAGGGCCTAAAGCATATCCTGGCTGAGTGAGGTCCTGTCTACAGCGGTGCACAGTGGAGCCCATGTCCCGATGCCCCACAGGCCGGCCGTGAGAGATCGGTCCCAAACTCAAGCAAAGAGGAGGCAGATGGTGGGAAGAAGCTGTCAGGTGGGCGAGCTGACCTTGGGGGGACTGCCTCAGTCCTCCACCCGCGGCCAGGCTGGAGCTGGAGGAGCGCTTTGCTCCAGAGGGCCCTTCCTGATCTTTGAGGAAGGGGTTGGGTGTCTCCTGTCCTGCCTGGCACAGAGGGAGGTCAGGAAGGAGAGGAGAAGGGCAGAAGGAGCAATTAGTAGCTTCTCTCGTGGCTTGCACAAGGCGATTGGGAAAGCTGGGGAGTATGAGATACGCGTTCAGGAGAGTCAACGCTGATGAGGTAGCACTAAAGATGGTCAAAAGTGAAGTGAACTTTCTTTCCAAAAAACAGTTCCCTGTACCTGCCAGTGGGGAAATGTTGCCTCAAAGAGAGCTGGTTCAGGCTGTGAAGAATGCCAGCACTGGCCTGAGCGACCAGAAAGGGTGAGGAGATGGAAACACCCTGACATGGAAAGGAAAGGGTATCGTTTCTTTGGCATTGCATATTTCTGGAGTGCATCAATTTGGAGGGACAACAGACTCCTAAGCTTTCAAAGGTTTTCAGTGGACTGATTTTTTTTTTTTTTAAAGTTGGTATCTGCTTCCAATGTTGTGCACCACTGAATTCTGCTCTAGCACAGCTCTTAAGTTAGTCTGAACCCTGTGTTTACTCACAATAGAAGCTTAAACTAAGGTCTTCTTACCCAACCCCTCCCTGAATGCAACACTGAGCATCTGACTGTTATTGCCAGCACCTTGCCTCATCTATTTCACGGAATGGATATAAAACACAAATGAAAGCAAAAACAAGAAAAGGCAATTTAAAACCTCTAAAGCTACATAATATGGCTGCAGAATAGGAACAGACAAAGCAAAACCTGTCTTCTGAAATGGCAATTTGTTTTTAGCAATCCTGTTTTAATAAAACTGTCATGATCAACTCTAATCCCCTAGAAATCTAGATAAATATAGTGTCTATCAGATGTACAAAGCAATTTTTATCTATTAGAAGTGCCTGTTATTGTTCTGGGTCTTTGAAGGATTCTGCTGTTGACAAGCACTGCTGTTTTACCCAGGAAGCTTAATTTCCTGGCAGAGTTGGCTAAAGGAAGTCCCTGAATTCTCCATCTTGTGTGGTATTTTAAGGTAGCATTTATATTATTTTCTGTTAGGAAATGGGAGACCACTTCTTTTTTTTGTTATAAGCGGGCAGACTTGTTCTTACATCTCCTACTCAGGGAAAGCAAATAGTACACAGCTGTTCTAGGTCCAGACTTGGGCTTGTTATCAATAGGCTGATGAGACAATAGCTGCTGTTTCTTTTCACATTTTTTTAGTTTTTAAATGACCTTTCCTATAGAACTAGATGAAATAAACTGTATTTTCCCTTTGAGGGTGCTATGAAGGATTTGCAAATAATAGGCACTGAGAAGTCCCATAGAACAGGTCTTGAAATGGATTTCTTCCTGTTAACTGGGACATGGTAAGATAGAGAAGCTGAAATATATGTAGTATGTGTTCAAACATGCTTTGGACTCTTAAATGACAGCAGGGTAAGTATGTATAACAAATAGTCTCTCCTAAATTAAGTGGTTGCTACTGTTGTATGAGGTTCTTCTCTCTGCCATCAATCGCCAGATCCATCTTGCATACCTCTGTTGAAGACTTCGTCCTGTGATCCTGGATGGTCAGTCCCTTCATAATACGAGTTCCCATTGTGAAGGAAAGTCCCCACTGCACGCCCTTGACGAGCGTGTCCTACTGCGTCGCTGAATACCTTGTTTATTTGCTCTTCAGATGGCATCCACCAGTCCGGGTTGGAAGTACAATGCATCCTAATGAACTCTGCAGGAAAACACGCAAGGATAAAATACAGCTTGTCTTTGCAGCATCCGTTATCGCCCAGGTGTCAAAAGCTCATGGAAAATAAGAAAGGGGGCATTACTGCTCTACTTAAGCAGAAGTAAAGCCTTATGGGGGATGCCATGACAATGCCACTTGGACCCATTTTATTTCTGTACAAGTCTGTTTCTCCACATGCAGTGTATGTTGTTATGACTGAGCTAATTATCTGATGCATGGGACCTGGAGATAAATTCCCTTCTTGTGGAAATAAAAAGAAGTAATTCAAAGTGATGTCTGTGATTCAGCGTGTGCAATACATGTGAAAGTTAACATGAACTGGGGTGCATTTAATTTGAAACCTGTTGTGTGTTTATACCTTAAGGTGACTACTCTGGTGGATCTTTACGATCTCCCTCTGCTGGCTGCTTCAACATCTGCAGGCTGCAGTAGCCCACAACCTGCTTGAAAATGTCACTATTATTTCAGTTTGGTGCTCCTTTCTGTTTGGAATATCTTTCATTTTAAGTCCTGCTCTTTCCATCTTCCTGAATCTGACACCCGTTTTTCAGAGACTAAATTAGCCTTAGAAATAGCTAAATGAGATGAGAAGGCTAATTTGGGAAGCCTTGCAATAGGTTTCAATGCAGGAGAAAATTGATTGTACTGCATGTAATTTGGCTATTTAAGTAGCTGCTGCTTCCACATACAGCTAGTTGTATGTGATGATTACATTTTTTATAATTTCTTTTTCAGATTCTTTGACATGTAATATGCTAAACTTGCAGAAGGCGCCTTACTAATTCTGGAGTTGTAACTGCTAGACATAGCTCAAATAGGTGTATTTGGACTTTGAAACATCCAAATATGATTTTAAATGTGAGGGCATCTTATTAGATATATTGGATACACTGCACCTCATATGGAAACTGAGCCTCTTATTTATTCTGTAACGTTAGTTATTCCCTCATGCAGTATTGTGTGTCCCAGGATATTTTAAAATTCTATTTTCTACTGTTGACAAGCCAACAGCACAATAAGTGGCGTAAGGTAACTTCATTACTGTTACCACATCTCGAGACCAGGGAATGCTGTGCTTTTACATGAGTTCCCGTGCCTGCAAGGTATCTCATCTGTTGGACAATTAGGACGTGATTTTTGCATAGCTCCTCCAGCAGTGTGTCTGCAAGTGATAGCTATCTCAGTTTTAAATTCATTTCCCTGGAAATCCACACAGGCAACTGTAATTCCTACCTAGTTATGTTCACATGGGGCTCCACAGACTGGTGTTTTTCTCAGAGAAATGTTTACCATGTAAAGGAGTAATGCTATAATTTAAGCATGCCAGGCTGCTTTAAAGCTGGTTCCAGACATCAGTCAGTTGTAGGAATATATTAAAAATGTTTATAGATGTTTAAACTACTCTGAGTGCAGAGAGAGAAGCAGTTTGTACTCTCTGCTATGGTGGGAAAGCATAATTAGACGTGCTGAGAATTAGTCAGACACTTGTTACCTTGGCTTGCAAATGAGTAGGAGCCAGTGGCCAACTCTTGGCACCGGAGACAGTTGTCATGTTCCCACCCACGCACGAAAGCCCAAAGGGAGAGCTGTCTACTCTGCTTTCTTAACTGGTCCTTAGATACTGAACATTTTGGCTTCCTCTTCAAGCTTCTGCAAATTAAGGAAACTGGCCTTTCTCTTTCTCCCCAGGAGCGCTCCATGTTCTGTATGTCCAGGACCCCAGAAAGGAGAGTGGCCATAAGCAAAAGTCCATCTACAGGTGGATTTACTGTTAGTCTTGGTGGGAGGCAGGGGGAAGAAAGGGGAAGAAAAGGGTATTAGCACTCTACTTGTGAATAAATTATTAAGTGAAATTTAAAGTAATTTAGTAAATGGTTAATGCACTCTTATTCAGCCTTCAGCTTCCAGGAGAACTTCTGGGACCCTGAATCTTGCTCCAGACCTCTGTGCAGCACAGTGTGCAACGGACTTGCCCTTCTATTAAGCTCTGATGGAGTATAAGGTCTGGTAGAGTATCATATAACAGGTTAACAGGTTCCTTTGTAGTAAAAAGAGACCCTTTGCCTAACTTAGCAGTATGTAAAAATCTGCAGTTTTTTTACCTGATTACATCAGTGTTCCCCAACCACAAGTCTTATCTACTTGTCTTGTTGGATTCCTCTACCCTATACGGGAAGATGCTCCATCTGATGTGTATAACCACTTTGGACTCCAGTTGGATGACTAAAGATATTTTTATCACTGACTGACCAAAATACAGCTTTTTATACTGCATTGATTAGTAAAACATTCTTGAAGTCAGTTCAACCAAAATTTTATACTATAAATATACACAAAATACTATAGAATTGACTATGAGTTAATTAAAGAAATGATAAGCATCTGTATTTATAAAATGCAGATGCTGATACTACAGACATGTTTTAAATTGGGCTTTAAAAAGTCCTGTTTTGTATGTTTCATTATAAAGCCCAGTACCAGGCCTTTCAAACAGTTTTAGAAAACCTAAATATAAACTGCCACAACAGATAATTCTTCTCATTCTGGACCCTTTCTCTGGATTGTCCAACATCCTCACTCTGACATTGTCAAATATTTGCAAAACTCCCCCTCCTTCTCAGGCTTCTCGTGGAAAAGTTGTTCCCTAACTTTTTCAGTCAACGTTGCATCAGTACTCCAAAAAAAAAGTTAAATCCTTGACAGCACATTTGTATTCGTATTGTGTGTAATTAACCTGTAGATGTTCTTGGCCCTACAAAATGTTCAAACCTATTCTGAAACTCAGTTAGCTTTTAACTCCAATGACGCACTGTGGCCTTGAGTGCCACATGCTTACTACACATTAGGCTATAAATATTCCTTGGGTTAATTTTGCTGTGTATCAGTGTTAAAGAATGCCCTGCTAGTTTATTATAAAAGGGTGTAAACAGGATTGTCTGATTTTTCCTTCTTTGCTGTTTTGAGTATATCAGTGTCATGTGCCCTTGTATTTGCCTCCTCTCTTAAATAAGCAGCCCTGGTTTTTCCCATTCAAAATAAAACCCCAAAACACATATATAATACATACATGTGTGCATATACATATATATATATGTATAAAAATAAAAGCAGAGGGTTTCTGGCTGCTTGTCACCTGCCTGTGAAGCCCCTTCTAGTTCTGCAACTGTCAGCCAAATGCTTCTACTGAGCCAGAGCCAATGTGGTGAAATGAGATCACATATGGTGGACACTGAGCGAAAAGATGCAGTACCTCTGAGACATGTTACTTTTACTGGATCCAGAGGACGTCTTTCAGGACCTGTCTCTCCTGACTGCACTGACCTTTTCCTTTTTCCAAGGCCGCATGAGTACTTAAGCTCATCGGTTGTGAAAACAAATCTGATGAGATAGCGAAGGAGCCGTCGTCCATCTTTCTTGGAAGAATTTACAGCCTCATCCCACTGTTTACTAGTGATGTAGACAGGATAGTTGTTCAGCAACTGCTTGCTCCCCTGAAAAAGTGAAATATTTCCATTGCTTATTTTACGAAGCAAATAAGTAAAGATGTCAGTTGCAATAAAAAATATGTTTTTTAACTAGCCGTGACACAGACAGCGAAACACACCCTGAAGTGAACACATAATTGCTCTTACTGAGAATGAGTACTTTCAAAATTACATTTCCATTTTCTAGAGCTTGAATTTGGTGAGGTACAAGGCATATGCTTTGAGAGGTGGCTGTTGATAATTTCCACTTTAACAAGCAGGTTAAAAAGAGTTAAGAACCAGTAACTGGTTATACTATTTAAGTACAACCTTCCTTCTTAATCTGTTAAAATGCATAAAAAGGGTCTTTGAAGAGTGTGATCAAATGGATCACTTCATCGCAGCTGACAGTTTACTTCAGAGGTGACTCTTTTGGTCTATTTTTATAATAAATTTATTACTTCTGTAGAACACACCTGAAACTTGGCAGCAGTTATGTTACTGTGAAAAATGCAAAGAAAATAAATAAAGGAACTATGAAAACTAAAAGCTTCATTATTATTAATGAATGCCACATTAACTCAAATTATAGCTTTGCAGAAATGCCACCATGTCAGCTGGAAAGAAATTTTGCTTTTAACCTTCATAATTTGTGTGCTTCAATATTTCAACATTAAATGAATGCTGGGGGACTAATTATGGGGATTCCTGTAATCCACACACATTTATAAGCCCTCTTTAGTCAATTGTACCTAAATTGTATTTAATTCTTGTTGCCCATAAAATGCTACAGTTCAGGATTACCCAATTAATGTAAGATGGTACTGTTAATATACTTGAAATAATTGAAGTACACAAAAAAACCCAAACCACACCCTGCTAGAGACTCATTCACTTTTACAGCTACACCTCTTTATTAAGACACATAAATCTGGAGGCCCAATTAGTAAAATCTTCTTATAGCCCCCAGCATAGATAGGAGCTCATAGTGAACTAGGGAAACAAAGGTCTGATGCTCAACAGGGGCAATCAGCTGCATGCTGCACTTGTGGGCAGCTGTTGCAAAGTTCTCCTCCTCGCTTCCAGATCTCTGATATCTGCAAACTATTTTAAGAACTACCCTTGCCTCCTTTCATACATTTATTATAGCATCCTGGGAGACAGCTTGGGAACATCTTTGAAGTTTTTCCTCAGGTATTTGCTTTTAATTTTTTTTGCAAGTTTGATAAATATATGGAAGGTTGAATTTAGTGAAGACTGTGATGAGGGGGGTCATTAGAGAATCTGTACGATTTAGGGTACCACCACTTCCCAGGGGCATTAACATCACTGGGACCTGAGCCGATGTGACTGTCTGCTACTTGTTCGCCTCGGTGCAAAGGTGCAAACTGCTGGCAAAGACAGCTACAAGCAAACCTACAACTCTGCAAAGGAAGCCAAAATATAAAGGAAGAGATGGGCTTTGTTTGCCTGAGGGCACCCCCAACCACCCCTCAAAAAAAACCAAACCCCATCTCTTCATTCCCTCTGTAGTTTGTCAATCCAAGCTTGTAATCCCTAGGAGAAAACCCCTTCACCTATAGCCCAGTTCTGTTAGCATTTGAGACTTTCTCTTTGCACTTCACTTGTCTCCTTCCGCCACTGTGAAAGGGCCAGGGTCAATCCCTCTCCCTCCACTCATGACACAAGAAGCTGCTTTAGTTTTTGCCAGGTACACGCGCCCCTGGGAAGCCGGTGATACGTCCGAGGAGCTCTGCTGTGGACAGAACATTACCCTCCAACCAGTCCAGCTCCTTGTCCTCTGTCAACATGGTGAAAGGGCTGAGGAAGGAGGAAGAACAGGGGGGCAGCATGGAAAGCTCTTTGGGGGTATTATACTCTGATGCTGAAGCAAATGTGACCAGTCCATCTCAGGGGGAGCCGACACTAGTATTTCCTTGGCTTGTTCCACCACAGCAGTAATACACAGGACCATCTGATCCTCATGTTGGTACTTATTTTTTTCCAGCAGCTAGCGCTGTAACCCTTTTATATAAAGCAAATTATCTCCCTACTGTTCTGAAACCTATTTATTTTTACTATTAAAAAAACTGTAGTGAAGCAAGGACTTTTCTTACTGATACCAGTGCAAAGTACAAGCTGCAGCTGACTGTAGGTACTTTTCAGCCCTGGCAAGCAGGAGCGGTGCAATGCAAGGCCATAATGGCACAGGTAAGGCTCCAGGCTCGCTCACATGCATTAGGGATGGGTGCTCATGTGTGGCTTTGCTAAGTAGCAAGCTATCCTAGAAGTTACCTCTGTGTTTAAAAGCGTTGCACTGATGGAAACAGGGTGAAGAAAGGCCCAGCATCTAAGTTTCATGAGAGTTAACATCACTGTTAACTGAGGAGAAAGTAATAAATTTTGCGTAACTCTCTCAGACCCAATTTTATTATACTTCTCTCTTATTCCCCCTGAAATTTAGTATATTTTTCCTCATTCTTCTCCAACAGCATGATACAATGTTATGCTACTCTCTTAAACAATTACTGGGTTTCTGCTACAGATACACTTTCATTACTTCCTCTGAAAGTAAAGCACTTCTGGGCAAAAGATTCTCAGTAAATATATGACGCAGTTTGGTGTGTCCAGCAGTCATTAAACTAAAACAAACAGAAAACCTTTCCAGAAATGAAATAAGCAGACCCTGAAGGAAGAACCAAAGTACAAATGCATTCATGCTTGTATTCGTACATGATTAAGCTTATGAATAAAAGATTATCATCTATGTGTTTAATTGAATAAAAAATTCTGTCACATCATGACAAGCTATTCCATGTGGGACATTACAGAACAGCCTCAGTTTTTACAGTGCTTGAAAATTTTAGTTAAGCAAAAGAGCATTAAAAAAAGGGAAAATGAATCCTTAGAATGTATTTGAGCGAGAACAGCTAATGATATATATAAATATATATATATCAATTTGTACAGCATAAAACTGAATGGAGGAACAAAGTGATGCACACCCTGAACTGCTGCAAAGCATCGTCAGTGAAACTATGGTAAGTTGGACTCCATGAGGCTAGCACTACGTGTCATTTAGCTGCAAAGGGAGGTCCTAAGTCTTCCCTCTTCTGATTTTGTTTGCATGAATAATGGGTAGTGACATGTACAGACTACATATACAAAAGCATGCATAGCAAGAGCCTCAAATACAGACAGTCTAAACTGGAAAAGTCTCAATAAAACCACTTCATTTGAGGCACTTTTACAAGCCTGGGTAGAAACACACTGGAGCAAAATTAACATGAGTTACACTAGAGCTGATAGATAAATGTATACATCTATCTTCTAGAGAAGGGGAGGACTTAAATTTCCTGCTTTTTCACTGCAGCACTTTTAAACAGATCATAATTACAACAATCCCCAAACTCTGTATCAAGTATAAAATTGTGAACACTCAACATTTTGTTTGGGATGCTTTCTGAAAAGCAAGAGCACTCCAAAGACTTGCAGAAGTCTATATTTGGGGCTGCCTGCAAAATGAAGGAAGCGTGTATTTTAGTGTTAACCATCTCAGGGCTGCATTAGAGCTACTCTAACTGTACCTACGGGCATGCCTGTGCCCATACACACGCCGTGTCGGTACCACCCCCAGCACGCCCCTGTGCACCGGCAGCCACCACGTGCAGCTACCCGGCTACAGTTTTCACCAGGCTTGCCTAAATTCTACCAGCAAAAGTGATGTTTCTGAGGAAAGGTGAGAGAAAAATTACCCAAAGCAAGGCAAGTGCAGCTTGGTGCCAATGGAGGCAGTTACACGCTGCTCAGTAGAGTCATCCTAGATTATACTAGTGCTGAGTCTCCTCCATTTGGGGGATTGCTGTACCTAAGAATGACAGTTTAATAAGAGATTTTATATATTTTTACTACTAAATATATTCTTCCAGAGCCTAATGATTTATTTGCCTACATGTTTTCAATGAATTGTCAAACATAAAGAGATGTAGCTTGTCTTTACTGTATACTACCTCAGTCGGATGGTCTGCTGGCTGTGGTACCAAAAGCTGGTTGTGATGCTGAAGTACAGTCTTCAAATAATCTAAAACAGTCTGGCAGGGCACTGCATGAAACAAATTGCAATTACTGTATATTAGCTATCTAGCACAAAATAGAAAAACAATATTAAATCAAGCAGTGTTCTTCAGGATCTGTTTTGTATACCTGTGAGATTTATTTCAAATAGGAAATACTTCTCATTTTGATTTGTGCAGACGTTTCATTCAATAAATACACAACAGATTTTGTATTTCCTATGTTGAGATCTCTGACATTGCTTTTATTTTCTGCCCACTAGTTGTCAAAGGTTTTTTTTCCTAGTTTGAAGTTATAATTATTATAAATACAAATTAGGTCAGCAGTAATGATAATAGGAAAAAAAATCTGTAAATACTGTAAACAGCCCAAACCATACAAAGGAGAAAACATTTCTTGGACCTAAATCATGCACTGATTAACATGTAAATATGCTGACATGTTTCTGAAACTACAGTCTGATTAACTATACTGAACAGATTTAATGATTCATATACTTTAATGTCTTTTCCTTCCCTCCTTTCAAATTTGTTATAAAACTAGGTGTTAGGCAAATTGCTTTATTTCTCTTTCCCTCATCCTCCTCCCCTTTCCTTTCCCATCACTCTCATTCATTTCAGTAGTGGTACCAACATCCTATTCCCTTCTGCTGAGGTGATAGGTTAATTAGGGATGATTCAATTATGGGTCTCTCTTAAGCAGATGCTGCCACATCCCTGATTAAGTCTGGAGTATTTCTGAGATACAGTGTTTTTCTCCTGAGCCTGAAACACCGTAGAAGAATTAAGCAGATAATAACCCAACATCACGACTGACTTATGCAAGACTAAATAAGCATCGTTTTTAAGGTATATTATCACTCTCACATTTTGTATGGGTTGTTTTTGTAAAATATTCAGAAATAATGTTAGCTTCATCTAAAAATTCAGAAAAAGTATTTCAGTGTTTTTTGGTTTTTTTTTTTTTTTTTTTTATTATTATTTCTTGGCATTCAGCCTTTACACCTGGAAACTTGTGGTGTTCTGGGGTTTGTTTTAAGCTGGCAATCTGAAAGCAAGCACTGAAATCACTGAGAATGTCTCAAGGTAGGATTTACAGGTATTTTGCACTCTTCCCTGGGCATTCACACTGCACAGCAACTATGCCCCTGTCTAGGCAGACAGGCTACAAACCACCATCACTCTGTGCGAAACAGACTTTTCACTAAGGGCTAAGCAGTGTTACATCCAGCAGCCTGCATACAGAAGTCATGCAAATGCCTGATATAAATAATAAATTCCTACGTCGTTTCACCCCATGCTGACTTTTCCATAAAGACGACCCATCAGTGTATTTACTCCTGTTTCATTTGTATATTACACTTTGCCATAGGAGGTTAGGAGGTTATGTTAGGTGAAAGTTAGCATTTCAAGTGAGTTGTACTTTGCTTATATCTCCAGTGACTTCACTGCTTATTTCTAGATGAGGGCAGTGTGTCGGTAGTGTAGCTGCTACACAGTCACACTGCCATGAACAGGAGAGCCTGGAGGACACTTTTAAGTGTCATCAGATGGTTTCAGAATACGTTTCAATGCTGAAAAAGTCAGAAGGGTGGTCAAGATTAATAGTCCCACCAACATGTTCTGTGGCCTTCCTGTAATGAGAGCTGTGTATTTAGCATATGGCAGCAATCAAAAAATTCAATACAAGTTCTTATGTGGAATAAAAGGAAAAATAACCACAGGTAATGTTTCAGTACACTGGATAGTTTTAAGAAGGTGGGGCAAAAAAGGGATTTGGCTTCCACACCCACCCCCCCCCACCCCCTTCCTTTTTATACACAGGAAAGCATACATGGGAAACAGAAATTTTTTTTTTTCCCTATGTCGATAGGCCGAAGGGTAAGATTGTATTTTGAGACCCTTTGTGTGTGTTTGCTGTCTGGCATGTCCAAAATGAAGATTAAACGAGGAATACCCATGCGTACTCTGATTAAGTAGGTGTCCAAGAAAGAGGCACAAGGATCACGAAGGCTCACTGCCCTGGGCAGTGTCAGAAACCCTGCAACAAGGTCAGCAAAATGTCCCACCCGTGGGCAACCAGCATCTCCTGTGAGATCCCGCATCTCCTGTGAGGTGCCAGTAAGGATGGGAGAGGCTATGATGGGTGGTTGTACTACTGCCTGGAAGATGCCTGATTCTTGGACTTGGAAGAGAGTTGAGTGATACTTGGGAAATCAGACATAGTTGCAAAGTATCCTTTTCCTGCCCTGTCCAAATGTGTCGCTTTTTGTTTAGCGAGCTCACTGCAGACATAGTTGCTGAAGCACCAGCAGTACCTGGAAGCTTTACACTTCTTTGGTGTCCATGAAGCTGTGCTCAAAAGAGTCTGTGAAGTTTGCTCTTGCTTTTCTGGTTGTCACTACTAGAAAAAGTTCCTGGTGATGACCTGATGGCTCTCAGCCATACTTGGTACTATTACCTGTAATTACGTGGAACAATGTGGGGCCTGAAAGGGAACAGAATATAATGCATCAAAAATTTCTAATTTTTAGGAGCTGATCTCACAGCAGGATGGTATTTTACCCACAGTAATTTCACCACAGGCTATCCGAAGATGCATTTACTTACATTCTTCCAAAGGGATGGGGCACAAGCAAGAAGACAACAGGAAACTATTTAACCTGTTGTGTCCCCAGCAGAGGAAGTACAGCTCTACTCTGTTTTCTGCTGATAAAATGCTTTCTCATTACTGGTGAGAAATACAAAGGTACTAAAAGCTGGCTGAAACTTAAAAATTATCTTCATAAAAGCAGTAATATTTTGAGCACAAAATTGGATGAATTTATTATCATTCTAGTGACTGGAGGGCTCTGAGGACTTTTGACGTGTAAAGCCATCGTACATCACAGTTTGCTGTTGGTACAGATAACCTCAGCCTTTCAAACACCAGATGCTACTTGCAAAGTCAGGCTTCTTGGCCTGATGTATTAGCCTAAGCCTAAAGGAAGCCACAAAGAGGACAGCCCAAGGCCAAGAGTCAAAACTTTGGTTTTGCTTCTATGTCCCTCTTATGGCTCTGCAAATATTGTCTTTGCCAAGAGATAAGAGGAACTGTTTCCTCCAAACGCTGCAATAAACATAACTTTGTAAGAGTCTGTGGCTCCCAACTCTGAGGATGAAAAATCATTTAAACCTACTATCTTATTTATTTTGTATTTCTTTGACTTGGTGGTCTCTAGAGAGTTAAGAAGATCATAATTCTGAGAGCGGATTCTCTGTGGGTTTATGCAGGTATCCAAAAGATGCTAATGCTGAAATAACACATGCTTGTTATGTTTTAGTAGAAAGCCTGAGGGGAGGCAGTAATTTTCCTGCCCATTAGGAAGAAGTTTCCATGGCCTTTACTTTCTCAAAGTGGCAAAGTAACCTGGCCTGCAGCGTGTGAAAGAATGGTGAGATCTTTGCAGGAGCTCAAGGACGGGGGCTAGAGGGGACAGCACACTAGGGAAGGCTAGACTTGCTGAGATGCTCAGCAGTGACTAAGCAGGACACATGTAAGAGGTGGCAGGTCTTCGCTGTTTCTTGATCCAAGTTGTAAGACTGTTGTTATTCTAGGCATCCATACGCTGTAACAAGTGCTGCTTCAGCATAGCTTGTCACAGCTTGCTCTGCAGAGTATCCCAATTTCTAATAAATAGTTGAACAGTGTGGTGGCCACCGACTGTGCCAATGACAAAAGCCAGGCTGTGATCTCTCGGTCTGTCCTGCCACACAGCGCAGCAACTCCCCAGACTAAATCCTCTTTGCACCAGACAGCATCAGCAGGTAAGACACAGTACAACTCAAGTTGTCATCTCCCAGTGATGCCATTTCTACCCTCGGCTCGTTGTTACAGTGTGTGTTACTTCACCCCACAGAAACATACACCATATTTCAAGTCTGCATTTTGTTTTCCTTTGACTGGGTTTTAACAAATCTTTGGAAAAGAAATGGAAAATGCATCTCACCTGTTACATACTTATAGTTAGTGGTGAAGTCATTTCTCTGTCTTCTCTCTCCTCAGCTCAACACTGACCTTCCTGAGATGCTGGGCTCGTGCCAAAAGCAGAGTCCCTGCACCTACTTACATGTCTGTACATCCAAAGACCACGCTAGCCCTTTTGGCCATGCTGTGCACCAATACTTGGCCAGAAAGCCTCCGTGACCTCCAGAAGCCTTTCTCAGCGTCTGTTTCCCAGAGGCTGAAAGCAAGCAAAGTGACGTTCTCTGTGCCTCAACATACGGTAATGCTGCACCGTGTTCGGTCAAGCCTGTCACCTCTCATCTTCCTCACTCACTGCTACCTCTGCACCGCCTGCAAGCTGTAAGCAATGATTGTATGCTTTCTTTCACTGATGGAAGTATTAAAAACATGGGCTGTGAACAGATTCGCAAATAATCCCTCCAGAAATTCATCTGCATGATGGCAATTTCCTGAATACAAATCTACTTGTGTTTTTTAAATCACTCTTTGTAAGATAATGTTATGTAACATCCTGAATATCTGCAGTACTCTCCTCAACCAAACTTTTCATCTCATCAAAACCATAATTTGGCAAGATGCTGCCTGGTACTAACTCCATTATTCTCTTTTAGTACTCTATTAATTGAAGCCAGCATCAGTTGTACAATTAGTTTGTCTGGGCTCAGTATCAGGCCAATGAGCCTACAATCATCTGGGACAACTCATGTATCCTTTTAAAAAAAAAATCATACAGTATTTGCATCTTTCAGTCTTCTGGAGCATCCCAAACATTCCAAAAACATAAAGAAAATAATCACAGTCAGAGTCCTCTTTGTCCACTCTAATTTTTGGTTTAGCTCCTGAAGTGAGTTGTCCAAATCTCATGATTTTGAAAACCTTACGCTTTGGTAGCAGCTGCCTAATAATTTCGGTAATAAGCTGATGTGCACTTAGGGATGACAAGCTGGTGTGCCCAAGCAGTTGCTGCTCCCGGCAGCCTGTGCTGCTGCTTTAATGGTGGCTCCAGTGTCTGAGAGAGGGACTCCTGATTCTGTTCTTGAACCGCTCTGTCTTACAACCTGGGCTGGAATCAGCATCGCTTTATGATTTCTAAAAAGGCCAGCAATGCTGGCACTGACTAACAAGCTCTTCAGTTGTCCTGACATTGGGAGAGAGTTGTGGCAGACAGCTGAGGCTGCAGTCCCACCTGAAGCTGCTGTTGAATGTGTGCTAATACCCAGAGTTAACAGTGGAAATGGAAAACGTTT
Source organism: Tyto alba (assembly GCF_018691265.1). Taxonomy (NCBI): domain Eukaryota; kingdom Metazoa; phylum Chordata; class Aves; order Strigiformes; family Tytonidae; genus Tyto; species Tyto alba. The sequence continues at coordinate 29,327,719 of NW_024881327.1, read as the reverse complement.
CTACCTGCTTACCATCATCATCATCATATTGGTGTGACTGCATCATTTTACTCTTCATAAATACCAGAACAGAAATACTCAATGAGCAGCTCCATATTATTGACAAAACCTACTATTTCCATCTGATAATGGTCCAATACTGTTATTTGGATGCTGTATTTTTCCTTCAGTTTGCCAGGGAAAGAATGCCTCCTCGACAGAGTGCTCCAGGTTTAATTATTAATTTTCCACTGATCCTAATCTCTGCTTTTTACTCATCACCATCAGCTTTCTCTCTACTCTATTTGTTATGTCTCTAACTGTTCCTTTGCTTTCCCTCTAAGCTGGTTGTTTTTGTAACCAGCAGGAAACTTTTCCTCCTAGATAGCCTTCTGGGGCCTTCCACAACATGCTTTTAATGTTTCCTAATTATCACCCACTCTTTTTTCCTTTTTTTTTTCAACCTTTGGCTCTATTAATTTTTTCCAACTTTTTATGAAGTGCCAAGAACATCTCTATTATTGGTTTGGGCTGGGTTTTTTGCTCATTATAAATGTTATTGGGCCACAACCACTTGTATTGGTATCTGTCAAAATGAGGGCTCTCATTTATCCTCTCCAAAATGTGGCCTCCAGTGTAACACATTCCAGGGCTGTTTATATTGCCAAAGCACAGCACTATGAAGAGATACTTGGGCTTGCTGTAAATAAGGCATACGTCCAACGTAAATAAGGTATATCTGCAACCTCTCCCGCAGTATCAGACAGCCCTAGCAAGAAGGGATGGCTCACCCCCCGGCTCGTCTGCGTGACTCCCCATGGTGGCCTCAGCCCCATAAGCAGACAGTAAGAAATCTGGCTGTTCTGTTCATTAATGAGATTTTGTGCTCTGTAGCTGATGCTGGTTAGTATTCCTCCTGGTGTTTTGCACAGCAGAAGATGAATCCCTTAGCACTCAAGACCATTTACTTCTGACTTGCCAGCGAGGAGAACTGGGAAGGGTGTGCATCTACATCCACCCCGCTCAGACCAGCAGCTGTTAGTTAAGACTGGCTCAGCACTGCAACGTGTCCTCCTTCGCTTGACCTTGAGCGATGCTTCACTCTGAGTTCATTGCAGGGCATTTCTAAATTGATGCTCGACTGTCAAAAAGATGTAACAAATGATAGCGAACCTGCTGACGAACTACGTGGCAGTGTGAATTTCTTATAATATTAACGGAGATGCCTTCTCTGCCTGAGATTTGGACAAGTGTGCACTAAAACATGGCTTGGATTTTTTTATCTCATATGCTCATTTATTTCAATAGTGAGCTGAAAGCCAGTGAAAGCTGCATGGATGGGCCATGAAGACAAGCTGTTGGGGTGCGATGAGCTGGAAAAAGAGTGAGGGGCAAGGAGAGATGGGGGTTAGTAAAGAGGAACTGATCTCAGAACTCCAGACCCTACCAATCTGGACGTTTGTAGCTGGATGGTAAAATAAAACCAGCACTCATTTGTGGTGAGAGCAGGCATCAGAAATCAGAAGAATCAACATTACACACAGAAGGGTGTTAAAGATTGGCTAAACTGACCTACGTGCCTGCCAAAAGCAGGGAAGGTAAAAAAAATTACAGCAAATATGCCATTACTTTTAAAATCCCACCCAGTTGTGTTTTCCAGATGGAGTGGAAAACCATTTTACCTCTGTTAATCTGCTTCTGAAAAGCCATTGTATCGCTTTTAATTTTCTTTTGCAAAAATATTTCTTCCAGAAAGAAGAAAGAATGTGTCCCTTCCATACACCCCTAGGATGTACACCTCTGCCTAAATAACAGAAGAAAAGAGATAAAACAAGGCAGCTGTGTACCTCTCATTTAAGTGATGCTGCCACGTGCTCCCGTGGCTTTTATTTTTGTCTGTGCCCCCTCACCTTCCTTCTACTTAACAGAAGATACCTCTTCTTGTCCTCCCTTTCAGCCATGAAATCCTCAGGGCAGAAACCTCCCCTGTAAGCTCCTCTACACGTTTACACTGATAATAACTAACAGGGAAACCAAGGAAGCCCTGGTGAGTGGGGCCAGCAGTTTGCCACTAAAATGCCAAATGTTGACATGCAAAATGCAAACCAAAGTTGAGACCAGGTAGTTCAGCCTCACCAGGCTAAACCGCAGTTTCCCACAAAACTCTCACCAGCTCATGCTCCCAAGAAACCTGCCCGTCCCCCCGCCCCAAATTCTCATGAGTTTTTTTACTCAGAAGCATGGAGAAAATAGATTAATAAAGCCCTGGTCTGCTGCAGTTATGTGTTTCAGTACGTCTTTGTACTCAGGCTGGTTTAGCAAACTAAGCTGGCACCCCCAAGCTGCAAGCAAAGCCGTGCTGCAAATTCAAAGGGGTTCTCGTGCCAAACACTGGGTGACCGTGCTCGAGGGCTCTCTTTTCCTGAAGTAACTTCAATCTTTGAAGCTGAACAGCAGAACGAGGCCAGAGATCAGACCAAAACATCCAGAACATCAAGAGAAACCAAAGAAGTGGTTAAATGTGAACATCAAGAAAAAGGACAAAAAAAAAAAAAAGGACATGAAAAAGTGTTCGTCATAACCCTTGATGGCTGCTTTAGCTACGCTGCTGCTGTGGTAGGCTCTTTGGAAACGTGATGCTCTGAAAGTATAAAGGAGACAGGATTTGTAGGGAAAAGTAATATCTTTTATTAGATCATCTGATATAGTCAGGAAAAAGAGTCAAGCCTTGGGCACACAAAACCTTCTGGAAAACTTGTCTGACTTTTTCAATTACATTGATATTAACTCTACCTGCAAATCCCGCTTTGCTTTGGCTACTTCCAGCCACCATGAACATCCTCTCTGTACATGATCACCTCTCTACATTTGAGGGGGGCTTTTCATCCCCATTCTCCTGTGGTTTGCTGGAGTATTTTTTGCTGCCGAGTCAACAAGGTAAGAGTAATTACTGTATTTATCACACACTTCTTCATTTAACTTATTTGCACCTTTTCACTACTTTCAGGCTGGTTTGCCCCAAAGCCACGCAACAAAACTTGGAGCACCAGGAGGCAAACCCTCACTCACGAATCCTGGCCTTTGCTTGAACCATCTGGAAATATTTTCTCCCTTTTAGGCTGAAAGCTATGAGAAAATCCTGCTGACAGTAGTGAAGGAGAACTGTTTAATATCCTTATATATTAGAGGGTCTAAATCCAGGTCTTACATGCAGTCTCACAAATAAGTTGTTAATTTTACTACTGGGAATGTATCACAGCCCTAGTAATTTTTATACAGAGGAAAGAGATTAGGAGACATTTTCCTCCTCATATAGATGGATTACTCTGATCTGTTCTTGATGGTCTCAAAACCTTAAAGAGCCAATGGCAAGCTTGCCAAACTCTTTCCAGGAATTATCTAATCTTTAAGTATTTTTCAAAACAAGACAAAATAACACACTGATTGCAAATATTTCTCTTTTTTTCAGTTGAACTGAAAACTGAAAATGTTCAGTTAATGTTTTTGCCTAGAAAAAAAAAATTATTGGGGAAAAAATGCATGAATTGCAACATGTCACATTGCTCAAAAACCAAAGCACTGAAATGGGAATTTTTCTTCATTTATTCCATAGCTGAAACAATTAAGATTTCACACAAATTTAAGTATTGTTTCAGTCAAATCAAATGGGTATTTTTTGAGGAAAAAAACCCCAAACAATGACCAAAATATATGCAATATTTCACCCATGTAATCATTTCTCTCCAGTGATAATCTGCCAGAGAGTGATGCGAGGCTATGGGCAAAACAATCCTACAGGACTAGAGAGCTTCTACAGCAACAGGGCAGTCCTGAAAACTGAAAAATCTTATTTTCCATGTCCAAAAGCTACAGGAGGACATATCTTCTGTAATATTTGTTAAAAAAACTCGTCGCCTTTATATCTGCTGAGAAAACACTCTTCTTCCCAGTAGCCTCTTTGAGAGCCATGCAAATGGTGCTTTGCAGAGCTAGAGGCAGAGATGTACAGCAGTATCTATTTTTAGATCGCAAACTCTCATGGATTTTAAAAGGGCTTTTGCATATGGAAAGTTAAAAAAAAGAAATGCAAAGTATTTCAGGAAAAGGCTAAAATGATTCATAGACGGTTACAGAGCAGAAGGGAAGGGCTGGTGCTTTCATCTTCTGTGGACAGGATTGCCAGTGGGAGCCTCAGCGCCCGTGGGGAGGGCACAGCGCACGCCTCCCACCGCCCCACGGGGTCCTGTGCCAGCCTCACCCAGCACCTCCGGCCCACCTCCCCCCGGGATGAGAGGGAAAACCACGACGTCAAAACCCCCCGCTCTTTCAGCTGCTTGACGGGACAGCGTGGCAGCCTCCATGCCCATCTAGCTGCCTCCACAGTTGAGCCTCCGCTGCACCGATCGCCGGGACCGGTGACGTGAGGCGTATGAACGCGCAGGGAAGAAAGTTTGCACCCTGAGATGACTCTGATGTGATAGATGGTGGCAAACAACACTGAAACCCTCCGCAGAGGGCATTCTGGCTCGCTCCTGAGGCATGCAATGTCTTGATGGGCAAAAAAAAAAAATTGCTCAGAGAACAGGCATTCCGCCTGTTTACATACAGAGTTGGGTGTTTCAAGTCACAGAAAAATTTCTGCCGGCTTCTTTGGTAGCAGAAGCTCACTGAAGCAAAAATAATTAGACATTGCCTTCAGTTGATTTTTGATTAACCTTGCTCAGTGGTGGCTGTGGGGCTGCCTGGGGAGCTCAGACCTCTGTCCTACCATGTAGCAAAATCTGAGGGCACCTTCTGTGGCTCTTAATGCTTCCCCAAACACACGGGTCCCTTCAGAGCTATCTGTATACATCACCCAGACAGCAGCAGATGCATCTGATGACGATTCTATGTTGGCTAATGAAATCATACATCCTTGCACATTTATTTTATGTTTGTCTGGTTTCTTTGATACACTATTAACAAGGTTTTTCATTACTCCTTGAGGGGTGGAAAATGACTGTGCTTATGTATATCTCTCTTGTAAAGGGACATGAAGGGTAGCTGTGATGTCCCAGGTAAATACTGGCTGCTTAGCCCGGCATTAATCCTGGCAAAATACAGGCAATTGCGATGGGATTCAATTGACTAAGAACTAAAGAATATGAATATAATTAATGCCAGTCAAAATGGTCTTATGGAAAGTGGATCTTGTCGGACTAACCTGATTGTCATTCTTTGATGAGATTATAGGTTTGCTTGAAAAAGTTTGGTTGAATAGCTGTAATATAACTAGACTCCTGAAGGGCATTTAACTTACTACCATGAGTTCTCTGACTGCAAAAGCAGCAACACACATCAGCAGACTAGAATATATGTGGACTAAGAACCTGCTACTGACATTTCAAGTATTCGGCATTGGGGGAATCATCATGAATAGATGTGTTTCTAGCACACAATCAAAAAAATTCTGGATGATACAGAAACCGGTGAACCACCAAACACTGGGCATCAGGGCAGCCAAAGCAATCTGGATCACTTAGCAATGAACACAGCCACATACAAAGTATGTATGTCTAGGAAGAAATGTGCACAGAATGAGAAGCTCAGCTGCACAACCGATGGCCAGACAACCAGGGCAACTGCAGGTGGAAACAAAGAGACTCTTCACCTTTGCTCAGGCAGATAGGAACATACTGCATGTATTCCCAGTGCCCAGATTTTAAAGAAATGAGCAGAGGGCAGAAAAGAACTGCAAAGAAGGATTCAACTCATTTGAGGAGTTTTAAACATCTCTGTTTAGTTTATCTAAAGTGGAAATTAAGTCAGCTTTCAATCTGTAAGTACCTTCAATCAGAGAAAGTACCAAGCCCTATACAGTACTTCATTTAGTGGAGAAAAGCATAAAAGTCAACGGCTAGAAGGTGATTTCAGATGGTCAGGCAAGGAATAAGGCATATATTTTCACCAGTGTAATTAGCCAAAGGGTAAGAGGTAGAGCTTTTGCTCACCAGTCTCCAACTCAGGACCGGAGGCCTTCTGAGATTACTTGCGTCAAATGTAAGTTATGGTTTAGTCAAAGATTACTGCATTCAACATTAGTGATTGAATGAAAGCTGTAGGTCAGATTATAGACCCTAATGATCATTTTTGGTGTTACACATCTGAAGCTAGGACTCAACAGGAGTTGAAGTCCACACGATTGCCTTTGTCACACAGTGTTTCCATGTAATGCACGAACCACTCCTGAATCCAGTGAGAGTGCAAAAGTTATGGTGACTCCAGATTTTGGGAGGGGTGGGGAGAGTATTCTATATTTTGGGTTCTCTCTGCACTGAACAATGTTGCTTATGGGATTTGCTGGTACCCCTAGGGACCAATGCACAAAAGAAAACCATAATGTAAATCAAATAATGCATAATACATCACTGATATCTGGGGAGAAGAATTATGAAGACTGATGCTAGCTTTTTTTCTCAGATTTTGCAATTGCACCTACATATTGGGGCAGTTTATTGCTTGCTTCCTTTCTAGCAGCTTTGAAGTATTTTCTCTCTTGCAGCCCATGCTATATTATCTGTTCTTCTCTGCCGTTTAGGGACTAGTCCAATTAACTTTGCATGGATCTACACCTCAAACTTTAGCTTGCAAAGGCGCAGCTCCCTAGACATGTCAGAAGTGTGTTGTGTACTTATTTTGCTAAATTCCAGTTTGCTTTTAGTATTGTTATTTGAGGTGTATTTTTGCCTATCCTTAAAGTGTAGAGGATATGCAGCCAAGATACTCTGTTCTTATCCAATACCACTCTTCAGGTATCTTGGTGCATTTCAACAGTGAGAAGTCCTAAGTTTAAAGGGGCAAGAGAAGTTTCTCACAGAGGGGCTGTTTATTAGATGGGAGTTTTTCTGTTTGCTTTTTTCCTCCTAGTGACTGCTGGGTATTGCTGAACCAGAGAAGTTGTTGTCAAGCTTTTTTTTTCAGGTTTTATTTGAGGATGAATGAGAGGAGATGTATTATGCTTCTCACTAAGCTAACAGCAATTTTAAGAGATACCGTTCAAGGTGAAAGCCAAATCTATTTCAGTTAAAAGTATGGATGTAACTTTGAATAGTTTTTTTAAGTAACCAAAAAAGGAGCCCCAAAAGGGAATTAAGTTTATAAGCTGTAGTGTCCCTTAAAGAACAAGATAGATAATTAGGTATAAAAGCATATGTTTGAAATTACTGTGACAAACCATCTGATGCTTAGAATTTGGGATTACAAGTACATCCCATCCTGAACACAGCTCACTAGTCTAGGATTTAAGATTCATATGGATGAGTACTAGCAGATAATATTTCAGTGGACACAGCTATATGAATTTTGGCTGAAGATAAATTCCAGTGTTTGATTACTATGATCGCAAGCTTAAAAAAAGACTAGAACTTAAAACCAATTATTAAAAAAAAAAAAAAATTTGAACCCCAACTATTTTTATCACTGACTGGCAATATTACATGGCAGGGGATTATTTACCTGGAATGCTCTCCAATTTTCTACGAAGTTCCTCATTTTCTTGTTGCAATGAAATTACCTCTTGCTCTAGCTCTTGACACCGAGGGCAGTAACCTTCTTCCTCTTCCTCCTCTTCCTCCTCTGGAAGTGTAGAAGATGACGGGTGACCATGAGATTCAGATGTTGCTGGAGATGTCCATCCACCTAAAGTGTGTACTGGAGAGGTTGAAAGTGGATCCACATCTGCCAAATGGCTAAAATCATTTACTGATGAGGTGTTCTGAGAAGGGAAGCTCCCAGAAAGCAAATAGTTCTGAAGGGAATCAGTAAAAACTCTCAGAAAGGCTGAGGTTTGTTGTTTCTTTTGCATATACTGCATCTCTATGTCTAAAATGTCTGACGTCTGACTATGGACCATTTTCCCAAGCTGACATTGCTCTTGTCTTTCACTATAATTTGGGGTTTCCTGCTTTATACAAGAAATCATGGACTGAGAGTGATTGTTGTCCAGTAGTTTTCCACCACAATTTAAGAGACTTAGAACCCGGCTGCATTGTTGGGCAAAGGCATCCAGAATCATTCGACTCTCTGCAACAAAAGAAAAGATGAATCACAGAAACCTAATGCAAAAGGTTATGCCAGGCAGTAACAGCTAGATGAATGTACACAACTGTTTACAGTAGCATGCATTTTATTTCTGAACACATTAAAATTATGGCTTCTGCTTTAATACTTCTGCAACACTGTGATTTAAAACAATCCCGACTTTGCTTCTATTTTGAGAGTGCCCTTGTGCCCTTGCTGTTAATCAGAAAGGCATTGTGATGATAGTCACTGCTTACTGCCATCTCCTTTCAGAGGGATTAAGACAGGAAAATGGGGAAGAAAATACAAATTTCATCCAATTTGCTACAAGTAAAAGTTCAAGTAAGTACTTCTCTGGAAGTCTATTTTGAGCTGCTGGTGGGCATTGCCTGTACATATTTGCAGGACTTTGCACTACACCTTCTTCCTATGCCCTTGCTCCTATCCAACAAGGTTTCCAAGCTTTGCTTTTTCTCCCTTTCATCTTTGTTGCACTTGCTCGACACTGGACATGGGACACTTCACATGACCCACTGCCAATTGTATGGATTTTGCTTCTGTTCCTTTTGCTTTAGGTTCCAGAACAACTCAAGAGCGATAAGCACAAAACCCTCTTCTTACACCAAGGAAAGGCATCGAATGTACAATGTCAAGCTCCTCTGGTCAGAAGAGGAATTTTTTCTGTCCTGTTGGCCTCCTATGAGTTTGTTGGTAGGCCAATATCACGGAGTGGAAAGCAGTGCAGAGCTCTTCAAGCTGCTCTGGACATAATCAGGAAACTGTACGTGCTGTGCAGCAGTTTCTGGAGGCAGCGGAGGGGGTCTGGGAGCAGGACAAGGATGCCACACCATACCTAGTCAGCCTTGCCTCTAAAGACACGAGGTGTCACACCTCGGGGAACAACAGCAGCTACAACCTAAACCTCTACAGTAGGATGGTTCATTTCTGCAGTGTCTATGTATGTAGAGTCAAGCTGCTGTAACAGTTCTTGGACCCAAATTGAAAATGACCAGGATATTTGGCTCTAATTTATGGTATGACCTGTTAGGTTCACCGATAAAAATAATGCCTCTAATTTTTTTTTAGCTTATTCACAGCTGAGTTCCTCTAGGTGTCTAAAAAGATGTAACTAACATTTTGCATGAGATAAAAAAAAAAAAAAGACTGGTATGTTCAAGCGCTGCCAATTTTGGAGAGCTCTTCTCAGGCAGGCTTGACTTTTAGAAAGTGACAAATGCATTTACTTTTGAAAAGGCAACCTGCTACAGATGCGTGAGACTAAGCACCCCAGACCTTCATTTATCTTAACTTCATCACTAGAGACGAAAACATAGCCTCATCACACTGATAACATGTAAAGAACCAGAAATGTTCAGAATTCAGGCTTTTAGAAGGTGGCACTTCTCACGGTACCTCTCCACAATCCAGAAGATACATCTTCTGGTGGAAAATCTACTTCACGCTGAGGTTAGTACAGCTGGCCTGAAGAATATTTGCCTGAAGAATATTTTACACTAATCTGCATTTCTACCATCCTCCAGATCTCTGCGACGAGGGCAGGGCTGAAGCAGCATACAAATGCTTTCAGTCTCGAGCGCAGCCGGTGGAGACCTCCCCGGCACGAAACCCGAGGATGTGATTTTCCGCGGACTGAACCGTACGGACAGGGATGTGAGGTGGACAGAGCAAGCACAGGCACGGTGCTGGGGTGCCCGGGGCCAAGCAGGGAGACCCCACCGGCATGGGAAGGATTGAGGTGGCCCCACGACCACTTAAAGCATCCTCGTAATCAGCCTCCTGTGCTAACAAGTCACACCACACCCCTGCGGATGGGCTCGGACCAACCAGGGTAGATTCCTCCAACACGTCTTTGAACCAAAACACCTCCTGTCCACACTACAAACTCCAGAGGGCAGAAATGCACAGGCACTGCTGCCCCCTTTGCAAGTGGGTGCCAGTGAGGTGCCAGGAGCTCTGTAGCCTCCGTATCTGCTGTCCCTCCTTCCCTTTCACTGCATTAACCTCAGGCCAGCTGTCTTTAACCTTTATGAATAACAGATGTCATATAAACTAAAAGAACAGAACCCTGGTGACGTTGCAGCTTTCTAGCCGGGATCTGCTGGTAAATCGAAAGAAAATCAAGAAGCTCAGGCATCACTAACAACCTCAAGTTGTGCTTTCTTTGCCTTATTTCTTTACTTCCCACATTTTCCCTTTAAAATTATTACAGGATGATATTGATTGGAACTTTGCAATCCTACTACAGAGTAGTTTTTTCACTCATTTTAATCCTATAATCCGATTCCAGACCTGAAGTCATATTTACTGTTTGTATTTTAATCATTATGGTCCCTGTTGACAAAACAGTTACTCATTCCTTGCGTATCCTTGTTGCAAGGGGACAAAATATGAATGAAACAACTGAAAAGGATTAGTATAAGAGATGTTATTCTAATATTACAATTTCTCCTGAAATATGGCAAAAAGTAACCTGACATTTCAAATACCAGTTTTAAAGAATGCTATAATACACACTAACATCAGTAAAGATAAAATTAATGATTAGTTTTGTTGTAAAATTGAATTCATTAGGCACATTCACTACGATAATGGCTTAAAATATAACTGAAATTTTATACAGAAATGACAGCATTGATTTAATCTTCAGTTCAGTATCAGATCTACTACAAAGACACAATAACAGCAATTACTGGGTTTTTTCTTAGCTTTAACCCATACTCAAAGATATAAAAATGGAAGTCATGAAAAGGCAGGGCTATTCTGAAATGCTAGCACAAAGGTTTGCAAATGCTTTTTTCTGTGGGTACCACTGGGCAGCAATAGTGAGGGATGCTCTCAGCACACATTCCGGAAACATCTGGCTCTGTGCTGAAGCAGGTACCACTTTGAAGCGACTTCTACACCAGTAACAGTGCACATGCCCACAGTCTGAACAACCCCTAAATGAGAATGATAACTACGGTTATTTCTTGTGATGGAGAAAAAATAAAAATAAATGTTGTCCATTTAGCACATATTGTAGAAATTGGGATTTCAGCTTTTACAGACCAACTATAATTAGAAATGCAAGCACTGTGCAATGCCTCATCACTAAGAAATGACAAAAAGTTGTTTTTATGTGATTACTACTGAATAATCACAGATCTATGACTCTTAATTGATTTAATGTAATGTATGTATTTTCTAGGAAAGGAGGATTCTATTGAAATGACTGCACTGGACTAAAACAGTGTAAACAGTTTATTAAAGTCTCATTGCGATATTCTTTTTCCTTATTACGATGCTCACCAACCATGTAATTCTAATGTCTTACACCCTCTAGTCTTACAGAACTTCTATTGACTTTAACTAGACTTTTGCCTGAAGTTGGACTTGCCGGATCAGGCCCATAAAGTGCTAATAGAGCAGGAGCAAATTGCTAAAAGTGTAAGTATTCCTAACTAGATTATCTGAGCGTGCAAGCAGCCAGGAGATACTATTATATGGCAGATCAGGTACCAACTCCAAGATATAGCATTCATCTTTACATCTTTTTCTCACTGATGCTGAACTATGGGGCTTTTTAGCTATCCAACTGCCAGACTAAAACTGAGGTTTTAGTAAGAGCAAACTTCTGAAACTCAACCTGATGACTTACACAGATGCATCAGAAAAGATTTCAGGAAAGATTGGCAGGCATAACACCAGCTTTTGCTACACCTGAGGATCTGTTCAATACTTAGACCAGACAGCTTTATTAATAGGGCATTGTGTTGGGTCTCAGTGGCTCTGAATTCAGGTCGTAGATTTTCCATAGTTTCCTTTGTAGTCTTGGGCAGCTGGTTTAAAAAGTCATCTTTATAACTATTGAGTGGGTCTGAATACCATACATTCTCCCCTGCAGGCAATGTACTCCTTGTTACGTAATTTTCAGCGAGATTCCAAAGTTCGGGTTCCTTAGCAATTTCAATCATCTCACTCTTCACCTTGCAGTGTTTCAGTCCTCTCACCTGATGATTTGTATTTCTTGATTTGTTTGACTACTGTCACATTATTATTAATTTAGATCCTGGGGCAGCCGCTCTGTACCCCTCAAATGGCTTTGTCCGTGCGTACAGATTCTGTCATGTTTTTAGATATGAACACTGCTGTAAATATCTATGCTTGGGTTATAAAACCAAGAACACTAAACACCTCCCATGACTAAGTGATGCTTTCTTGGATATTTTGCACGAGGATCACTGCAACAGTCCAGTGGATGAACACTACAAGTGTTTGGCCATTTCAGTACTGATCTGATAGATCTACTTCCAGATGAGAGTTCCCAACTTTTGGGTTGAGGCCAAAATAATGATCTTCACCTTCTCTGTTCACATAATTTTTTTTTTTTCTCTCCGGGCATGATAGAGTTTTATTAATTGCCCATGTTAAACACTCCACGTCATTGGCACTGGAATAGCACCTCTAAGATAGCTCTGCTCTTCTTTCTCTGCTTTACATGAAAGCACATCTTAAATTTTATGGCACACTGTAAGGTCTGCATCACGCTTTCCTAAGGAAGAGGAGTTTCTTCGGTGGACTATAATACTGTTTAATGTACGTGCTACCAAAGACAAAGATACCCATTGTTTTCATACCAGGAAAATAACCTGGATAGGCTAATAAAGAATAAAATATTAATATATTTTACTGGAGAAAATGGGGATCTGCTAGTGCTTTGAATGTATCCACTTGTGTGGCTCACTCTGCGGCAGCAGTGGTCAGAGTGACCACTATTTGCTAGAGGAGAGAGATGGCTCCCATTGCAGTGCAGCTCCACATTTCTTGTTGTAAGATGACACTTCTCATGCAGGATCTTTCCCTAGAAGATGGGATCTTGAGCTAGATCTTTCCTCACCGTGGTGCAGAGTGAAGAACACCTGCTTTTCCTCCTTCCCCTAAACCCTCTTCCTGCAATTCTTCTGAAATCCGGAGGCCACAGTGGTTTCTTACAGAGGGACTGAAGAAGAAACCATTCCTTCTTGGTAAGAGCTCGAAACATTGGGAAAAGTCCACTCTCAAAAGCAAGAGAGATGTCCACTCTCAAAAGCAAGCTTGGTGCTCTGAATCCCAAGGAGCCAGAAATGTCATGGCTGAAAATTAAAAATCAACTGCATCAAGGGTTTAAGTCGCTAGTGCAGTTAGACATCCCAGGAACAGCGTTTTACCGAGCCAGCTTGCTCACTGCTGCCTGCACAAGTGAAGAGGTATCAGGAAAAAGAGGGCAATTTCTGAAACCAAACTTACGAAATGGGTGTCCCTACAAAACTGAGATCTACAGCCCTCCACCCCTTCGTTTAAGTAAGCACTACCAAGCGCTGTGGGTAAGCTAAGTGGGAAGTCATGAACGGTGACTGTCTGCCTTGTGTAGAACAACTCAGTGGACCTGCAGCTGGGTATCTGCTAAGGGCAGGATCCTTCCCTACAACATCCATCACTCGGGGTATGAACCTCAGGCTAAGAGGTGTTGGAGAAAGGGCCCAGCCTGTGTCCCTTGCTGCTGCGGGAAACCCAGGAGCCGGGTGGGCAGAGACCCTGTGAGCGCTGGGCAAAGCGCAGAGCGACCCTCTACGGAGCACCCACAAATGCTCCCGCTCCCCGGGGGTAAAACCCCAGCTCTGTTTCCCCAGCGGCAGCCTGAGCTATTAAACCGGCTCACCCTTTTGTTAGGAGGATTTCAAGGCTCGGGACGACGGGAGGGAAGTACATACAGCCCCGAGGTCCCAACCAGCTCACCCTCAACAGCTCCCTGCTCAGCTTACCGGTGCTACGGCTCCTCCAACACCAGGCGCCTGGCGGCTCTCCATCACCGAGCAGGAAGGATCGGTCCAGAGCTCAGCAAAGCGCCCGTACCTCAGGGATTAAAATGCCCAGGGGGTCTAAGCCTCACCTCTTGCTTTATCAGCCTCTGGTAACAACTTGTACAAAATCCCACTTCTGCACACTGTAGCAAGTTTTTGGTTTGTTTTCTCCTGTTCTGTTTTGCTTGGTACTTAATTCTTAGCTGAAAGAAGGGTACACTGGGACCCATATAGGAACCTACAGTAGAAGTAAAGCCTGGTTGTGCAGGCAACGGGACAGGGACTTGACGGAACTTCGGTGCACAAACAGCAGTTCCTTAACTATCTTTTTTTTTTTTTTTTTTTTAGCACAGACCTGAATCAGTGACAAACTCTGAAGCCTTCTCTAGCTCCCGGTTAGTACAGTCTACAGGGGCAGGAGAAAATCCAAATTTCTGCTCATCAAAGCCCAGAAGGCTTTGCTGTGAATATGGCCTTGTATATCATCTCCCAAACAGCTGAGTGTTTCCCATGGCATCATCTGATTCTGTAAAGAAATGTAGGTGCCACATTTATCAACAGCATTTTGATTGTGGGCCACAAAAAAAATACTGAAATAGCACTATTTGGGCATTTAAAATAAGAAATAATTTAAAGAAAAAAGAAAACATGATCTTCTGCCACGGATCATGGGACCATGCGTCAGAGCCGTGAATTTTCAGGCTAATCTATTCAGGCATTAAACTTTTTTGGTGAAGTAGTTGAATTATTTGTAACAAGACATGATAAATTCATCCAGTACACGGCTGCTTCTGAGCAAAAACAGGCATTAAAACATAGCCATATATCCTATTAACTAGCATATCTCCCTGTTTAGTAAGGAAATGTCATCACATTTGTTACAAAGGCAAACAGCAACATACCAAAACAGGATCCAATTTTTCTAAATAAATAAATCAATGATGTGTCAAAAATTAACAGATGAGTTAATATACCCGATGTTATCAAAACCAGATGGTGCTTCATAATATTCATCCTGTTCAGTCAAACCCTGAATATATTCTGGACCATCAGTATATAAAATAGGATGCTGCTATTTGTGATGGCAAACAAAAGCAATCATGCCTGCCAAGCACATACTATAACAGGCAGCATTTCAGCTCTGCTAGACAGAAAGTAATTAGAATGCTTTTAATGTCCAAAAGAATGATGCTGATAGGCTGCCACAGATGTGTAGATTTATGAATATTTATATGGTGGTTTATAGCTGACACTTTTATCAGTTGAAGAAGATAAAATATCTGCCTGACTCAAAAGCTTGACAGTCAGGTTAATAAAATCTCATTAAAGAGAATGACCTATGCAATTATATAGGATTTATTGTAATTCATTTTTGATTGTACTCTGCTTAAAGATGCAATTTCCCATTTCCTGATGCCAAATTTAGGTTGCATATCAAGATCTACGTGGTTTTTAACTCCAAGCCATCTCTAGGAAGAAAGATATGCGTTCAGCATCTTGGCATCTTACACCTTTAAAGAAAAAAAATAATAAAATAATCTGATCTCCCGTTCCTCGCTGCATCTTACGAAAACGGTGCAGGCAAGCAGCCGGTCTATTTTCTTTCTGTTAAAAATCACCACCTCTTTAACGGCAGCCCCTCCATCACCAGCAGCTCCCTCCGGCAGCCAGCCCCAGCCTGCCGCCCCCCCCCCCCCCCAACCCCCCCCCGCTCCCCCCCGCGGGCCGCGACCGCGGCCGGCCCGGGACTGCCCCCCCCCCCCCCCCCCCCCCCCGCTCCCAGCGCTGCTCCCGCAGGTGCGATCCGCCCGCCGGGCGCTCGCCCCGCCACGGCGCCACCGGCTGCCGGTACAGCCCCGACGGCGGCGGCCGCGATCCCCCCCTCCCCGCCTTCCCCCGGGGGGGGGGGTGACACCGGCCGGGCAGCGGCCCCGGCCCCGGCCGCCCCCGGGAACTTTAGCGATGCCCGGACCCACGGGCGGACCCAGCAGCTCGCCCCGTCCCGTCCCCCCCTCCCAACCGCTCCTGCCCCGCTCCGGTCCCGGGGCGCCGCCAGCCCCGACGGGGGGGACCCGAGCCCGCCGCCAGCCCTCCCCCCGCCCCCCCCCCTCGGGGAGAAGGGTGTAGGTGTGTGTGAGGTGAGATGGGGGGGGGGAGCCCGCAGCCCCCATCCCGCTCCCGCCTGCTGCAAAGTGCCCCGCGAAGTTGCGCGGCGGAGGAGAGGAGTTGCGGGTACCTGCGCTCAGCTCCGCGCCGCCGCCCCCCGCCGCCGCCGGGCAGGGGCCGTAGCGGCCCGAGGAGCTGGGGGCCGGCGGCGGCGGCGGCGGCGGCGGCGGCGGGCGGGGGTGGCCCTGGGCAGCGCCGGGGGCGGCGGCGGGGCGGGCGGGCCCGTTGGGGAAGGGGCCGTGCGGCGCGTAGGGCAGCGGCTCGGCGGCGTGCGGGAAGGGCTGCCCCGCTCCGCGCCCGCGGGGCACCTCCACCATGGTGGGTCTCTCGTAGCGCTTGGCCAGCGCCGCCCGCTTCCCGGGGAAGGTCTTCAGGACGCTGTAGGGGCCCCGCTGCTTGTAGATTTTGGGGGTGCTGGGCCCCTCCTCCGCCGGCTGCATCTCCTCCTCCATCCTCCGCCGCCTCCCCCGGCGCGGCCCCGCTCCGGGGCTGTGTCTGCCGCCGCCGCGGCTCGTCTCTGTGGCACGGCGGAGCCCCGGCGCGGCGGGGCGCCGGCCTGATTGACAGGCGGCCGCGCCAATGCCTGGAGGGAGACGGGCGGCGACCGGCAAGTGTTTAGGGTAATCTCTGCTAATGGCAGCGGGGCGGGGAGGCGGGCCCTGGCGGGGCCGCCACCGCCCCCCGCGCCCCCCCCCCCCCCCCACGCCCCACGCCCCCCCCCCCCCCCGCGGGGGCAGGTGAGCCGACGGGAGCCGCCTCGGGGGGCGAGCGGCGGCGGGGGGCGGTGGGGGCGCCACCCCTCCCAACCCCCCGCCCCCCCAAAACCTCCGTCCCTCCACCCGGCTCGGCGCGGCCCGCGGGGTCCCGCCCCGCCCCGCGCTGCGCGGAGCGCGGAGCCGCCGCCAAAACTTTGTGGCCCTTCCGCCGGGCACCCTCCCCTCCCGGCCCGGAGCGAGCCCCGGGGCCACCTCCCCGGTTATTAGGGGTGAAATAAATTAACGCCATAAATAAAAGTATTTGGGAGTCCAGGACCTGTCAGAGTTGATTAGGGCACAGAGGACATTTTCTTTCTCATTATGCAAAAGCATTTCATGGCGAAATAAAAGAGGTTTCGCTGTAACTCATGCATGTCAGATTTCCAGGAATCCGGGAGATTAATCACATCTAACATTATTTGCAACGTCTGTCCCCCCCCCTCCCCGTCCCCTGCTCGCTTTTTGCAAAGTGCTTAAATGAGGCGGACACGTGGGGCGAAGCCTCGTCCGCTCCCCTCCGCCTCCTGCCCAGACCCTTTCAGGGACAGTTAAGAAATAATGAAACGCTGGTGAAAGACAGGAGGAGAATGAGATGCCATCGAGAGACGTTTCTGAGAAATGGTGGAGATCTGGGTGAGATGGGAGACAGCTGAAACTGAATGATATGTTGAAGAAAAATAAACGATAACAAACCGCTCTCTTGCTCTCCCCATTCTTTTCTGTGAGGCAATTTTATATTTTGCATTAACATTTCCCTTCTTCTGTCCCACTTCTCTCCTGCTTCTGCTGCTATAATTTATCAGGATTACAATAAGCCCTCTGGCTTGTGGAAGTAAAATTACAGAACACCTTAGTTATATTTAAGCAGTGGTGGTGGGAAATCATTCCTCTGTCATCACGTGGAGTTTCGGCCACTTACTGTGGTCATTGCTCTCCCGTTCCAGCTTTATTTATTTAGTCGGAGTTGGGCTCGCTGGAAATGAAAAGCGACCCTTCTCAACTGATGTAATTAACTCCCGCGGTCTTCGGCCCCTCTCCTGCAAAAAAGTCAAGCTAACTCCTACAAGGCGGGCATTTCTTTCATGCAGGGCATACAAGCAGCTGGACTGTTTCTGATTTTGATTTTTTTGACAAGTAGAATAAATCGATTCCTTATAGAAGCCAAAAGCCTCCAAGTAAAGGCTAGTGTAATAGAAATCAGTATTTTACTTAAGCAAAATCAATCATAAGTCTTTTTGTTTTCTCACTGACTCTTTAATCGCCTGTGCTTTTTTTAAAAAATATTGTACTGTAATGCAAAAGAGAGATTGGAAATAAGCATGAGAAGCTCTCCTTCCACTCAGAAATGAAATGTGTTTTCCACCTTGTCTCTCATCTGACTGGCCTCTACTGCAGATGTGGCCAGCAGCTATCGGAGGTCAGGACAGTAATAAAATTGTATAAAGTTAATATTCAGCTCTTAATAGTTAGATTCAAATAAATATCTCAGGTGTCAACTGCATTCCTAGGAGCTCACTACTCTTAGGTGTTCACGCCTACCCCTCTGCTCCTGCAGCAGGAAACAACCCTCGCCTGCCACGAGCCTTGTACAAGCAGAGAAACCCAGGGCTGGCAGGTCGTGCCCTCCAAGCTGCCTCATTTATTCGGGGTCCCCGCAGATCATCGGGCAGATGCTGGGTCTCTGTGCGCATGAAGCAAGAAGCAGGTTTGGGGTTAACGGGGTCCAAAGCCACTGAAACGAGGCAGGGACCTCAGCCAGGAGGAAAATGGAATACATGCTTTATGCACTGAACTTCTTTCTGCTGAGGTTTTTGACAGTGCCCACCATTGGACCACTGAAATGCCCCTTCAGTTGTTTTTAGGAAGACTTGGCTTTTCTTCTGCTCTGCTCTGAGTGATTCTTCTGGGTATGTAGACCTAAAAAATGCTTTTTTTTTTTTTTCCCCTGCCCACTTTCCCTATGACTCTTTCTGTGACTCTTCCCCTGAATTTCAGAAGAGGGACTCTGGTGCCATGTCCCAAAGGCTGTGTGTTGTGCCTAACCTGAGGGGCTCCTGCAGCTCAGTCCTGTGGAGCAAAAGAGTTTAATCCCGGTGGACCCACCTTTGGCTTTGTAGGGTGTCCCTTTTTCGGTGAGCACCGTTTTACCCAAAACCCCTGTACAGGTACGCAGTTGCTCTTGCAGGACTAACGTGGCTTTGCAGTTGAAGAGTGTGGCCCTGGACTGGCAAAAAAGCAGCCTGGGTGAAGTGATGGTCTCAAAGTATGGGGAGATGCTGCTGTAGGTGCTGTGGGAGGTTGTGGGCTGCCTCCTTCCATGGCTCTGCTCCTTGCAGCACATCCTACAGCACCCAAGTGGTCTTGTGAGTAACAGCACGTAGTCACAAAATCATTATTAACCAAATGTTTATCTCTGAATTACAGTCCAACCAAATGTTTATCTCTGAATTACAGTCCCATTTTGGTTGCACACTGGATTAAAACAGTTAACATACAGCCCTTGCCTTGATCAAGTAAAAAAAAAAAAAAAAACCAAAACCTTAGCTGATACCAGCAGCTCATTTCAAGAAAACCAAACACCTTCAATTCCCTTTGACTGTGCCACCACTTGGGATTTGACCCTGAAGTGAAGGTTGTGTCATTCCCTACCTGTTTACTGATGCAAGTTTCCACTGTTTTACTGATGCTAAGGGCTGAAGATCTGTAACAGGATTATTTCAGAACACTCTGAGCGGAAAAAGGATGGGAAGTAACTGACCCTTGGAGAAAAACCTAATCAAAACAAAGACAAAGGGCACAACAAAAAATAAGAAACCCAGCATTGCTGCAGTATATACTCTTCTGCTCCTAGAAATCACCGCGAAGAGGATATTTGTCAGTATATAGAAAAATACCCAATCTAGACACAGGCTATCAATCACTGAACATGCCTGTGTTGAAGGTACCGTCAGGTACTCAAAGAATAAAAGTGTGATTCATCTCTATCTTCTGAGCGGGGGCTAAATCTTGCTCCACTTATTCATGGGAGCAGTGCTCCTGTGATAACTAAAGCATGCAGGATTTGGCCATGAACTGCCAATACTGCTCTGCACGTTTGGAGTGCATGATGAGAGCTAAGATTGGCAACTCTCCTCTGTAATCTAAACCACTCTGCAAGCAGGCTAGCCATAATTTGCTGCCCTAAACATTTAACCCCAGCTAGTTAATTTAAGCTTAGCTCAGTTGCTCATGTTTATGGATAAAGAAACAAAAGGGAAAGCATCAAAAGGAAAAGATGACTGTGGAATTCAATATTTCAGCAGCTGTTGATAGGTAAATGTTATTGAAGTGTGGCATTCAAAACCAAAGGCCTGCATTTATGATAATGAGCCTAACAAGGAAATGAGATTGACACAGCAATTCTCTGTTTTTGTTGTCCCCTGAGGTTAGAGATTATGCAGCGCATGGTGCTGTTTTTAGCCTCTTTGGTGATTCCAACTGTGAGAGACAACGCTGTGCATATTTGTCAAGGTTGCACTTTAATCAGGTGACTCAGGAGCTTTTTGAGGGAGAACATGAACTGCTGGTCTCACTTAAACCTTAATCCACATCCTATGTCAGAGATCCATCAGCCAAGCAATGCGGCTTTTAGCCCCTGCTTTTCCCTTATGCTTACTCAGTGCTCTGTGAAAATGCCTTGAAATAATTGAAATGTATCTATCATGGTTACATTGTATTTTGAGAATTACTGGAATGTTTCTCAGTGACATTAATTGGTTTTAAAATATTTTTGTCTTTCTAATTAGTGCAAGATTGATGAGCGGAGGAAAGGGCATTTATACACAGACAGACACATATTTCCATGCTACATTTGTGTCTTAATAAAATGGTAGCTAGCTGGATCCTTGTGCTGAGTAAACACTGGCAAGAAAGAAAATATCCAATAACTTTGGGAGGAGGAAATATCCTGTGTTTTAAATAGGATCACATTGTGTAAAAAAAAAAAAAAAAAAAAAAAAGGAAAAAAAGAAAAAAGAAAGAACCAGTCTCCCCGAGGGCTGGAAAATGGATAAATGAATTATTTAAATATAGTTAAAGGACACACAGGAAAAAGTAATGGCTTTGATACCCAATGTAGGGAAAATTATTAATATTTTAAGGAATCAATTGTGGACGCATGGAAAAGTTCATTTTAATTAAAGATAGCTTACATAAAGCAGTTTGAAGAAGGGAGCAATAGTATAGGGTACTTGCTTATAAGAATTTTTTTGAAATATGTCATGGAAAAAAAGATGACATAACATAGTCTGAACTTTTGTCTGCCCTAAAAAAACTTCACTGTCCATGTTGGAGTGATTTGGAATAGCTTCATCTCCTTGGAGCATCAGGTCCTGCCCTAGCCCTTGCCCAAGCTTGGTGCTCTCATCTTGGCCAGCACCATGTAACGTAGAGTTGCTCTGTAACGTAGAGTTGGTCTTTGTGATGTTTAGTCCTCATCTTTTGAGAGCAGCACCTCAAAATGCCTTATGGCTGCGTGCTGAAAGGGAGAGCCGGTGCTCCGCAGGCTGGGATCCAGCTGCTTTGCCAAACCTGCGTGACTCTCACTGGTCCTGCTAGTTCCTGCCCTTCATGTACTTACCAGCGTCTGTTATCCAGGCTCACAAAAAGGAGGTTCTCGCAGGACAGAAGTCACACTGAGCTAGAGCTCAATTAGAGTAGAAAACATCGGTTTCCGCAAGTAGAGATGTTATTGATATTTTGCACTGAAGTGTATGTTCAGGCCCAGCACCTACACAGCTTGGTGGCTGTTCAGAAATACTGTCAAATTTTGTCAAGCAAGCTGTGCGCATCAGTTGCAGTTAAAACACAGATGGGATGGGCAGGGGAAAACAGCTGGAAGCAGAATCTTCCTTAAACTCATGTAGATGGGGAACCTGACTGCGTTTCAAACACAACAGGATATACATGATCAGCCACGTGGCGTCTACCAAGCAGAGAGTCAACTAGGCTTAACTTGATGAAACACACCAGCCTGCGAGATGCCTGGAGATACTACCAGCTCTGGAAGCATGGGAATGACAACTGATTCTTTGCTGAAGATAGGCTTCACCCCAGATTAGATGCCTTTCCCAGCTTTAAAGGGGGGCTGTTAGGAATTGAAGGGTGTAAAATCTTCCCCACATTTGACTTTATTGCCGTTCCGTTCTCAGGCAGCTCCTAAACCTTACATGAACTCATGACAATTTAACAGCTCATTCTTAAATGCAGAGTTCAGCCACTTCACGGAGATGAAATGAAGGACTACTCCTACATTAATAATCTTGTAGAAGTAACACTAGTAATCCTGTGGGAAACCCCAAAAGGCTCTTCTCGGGGAAAAAATCATTACTTACGGTCCAGAACAGAGGAAAGCAACGGGCAAACACTGGGGTTTCTTGAGACCTCGATTGCACACTGGCTGGTGCAGCATGAAATGGCTCAGTCGGAAGAGGTGCTAAAGTCTTTGAAACACAAACTGAACTGGATGCCATCTTAAAAGAAACAGAAAAAATAAAAGACAACAGTACATAAAAGCAAAATTGTGTGGGAGCAGAGCCAGAAAACTGCTGTGGTTTCAAAGGAGAATGGGTTCCATCACCCTTCAAGTCTTTGTACCTGGGAACATGTCCATCACAAGCTGCATCTGCTTAGAAAAAATCAATAAATAGGTAAAACCATGTTTGCTCAATGTTAAATGTACAATGGTGTGTTTGCAGAGGCTGAAATTCATCTGATGCACCACCTACCTCTGGCTCTCTGCACACAGATGAGTTGCACCCAAAAGACATCCAGAAGTGATCTCAGAACAGTACTTCAAATAAGTGACGTTCTATAAAAATGTATGTTTTTCCTTGTTTAAGTGGGAAGGATCTGAAAAAAAAAATAAAATGTGTGTGGTTGTTTCAGATAATAATATGATAATACCCTGAGCATCTATCAGCTTTACTTTTGCATTAATGTATCATGAGAATCTCTTTATGTCCCGGCCATTATTCAGCATCCTTATTATAATCTTGTTTCTTTGCTATGTGACAGTGGGTTTTCGCCTTAAAACAGGAGAGAGTATTAACATAGTCCATCAGTATTAACAGAGGTGAGAGTTAACTTTAGCTAGTGATCTGCCCCTAAATATCTTAATTTATAATTGAGGAAATCCTATATCATCTACCATCCTTGGAAATATCTACTGGTTTTAGTGCTGATTCTGCCACCCTTAGTTAGAGTAAAGGAGATAAAAATTTAGGTCATTTACATCATTATAATCTGGACTAATACTTGAAAATTTATGGAAAGCTTCTTCCCAGCTGGTAGGAAAGTGGCTCTTCAAGGAAGACAGTATTTCTTGCTCTCCCTCCACAAACATCCATTTCACTTATGTAGGATTTCACTTGTTAAGAAAAAGTAGGTTGTGGTTTTTTTTTTTCTGGTGTGGATTGTTTTTATTTTGTCTTTTTTTGTTTGTTTGTTTGTTTGTTTGTTGGTCTCCAATTCTTCCATCCCTTTTATTTTTTAATACTATGGTTATTGTATTTTTCTTTTGCTAGGATAAAAATCTTTTCCGATCAGCTCTATTAATGATGGAAGAAAACATGCTTTCCAAATAAAGGGTGATAGCATCCCTAATTGTTGTTTTCAGACTATATATATGTATAAAAGCAAGAGACTGAGGCTCCTGGAAATCCCAAGTACCAAGTAAGATATCTGTCCAGGTTGGAAAGAAAATACATTGCCCAAATATGTTGGGCCAAAGCATGAACACAGACATAGCCTTTCTTTCTTTACGCTGGCTTGCAGACACACATGCATCCAGAAAACTGGAAAACTAAATATTAAATTCTGTCACTTGCACCGTTAGGATTTTACTTGTTCACTTACATAGGCATCTGATTAAAAATGCAAATGAAGCTGGCTTTGCTGAGATGCTGACCTGAGATCAAGCTTTCTGAAGACAGGCTATTTCCACTTTCCTCAGAAGAAAGAAAAAAAGAGCCAGGAGTTTTTATTCACCTGGATGAAACAAAAAAATGTTTAAGAACTATTTATAAATATGTATGAATAAATATTTAATTATATATATGCTGAACGCTTTAACTGTTGTTCAGCAAATACATAATTTGTTAATTTTGCCTGCTTCCACTGAATAATTTATTCATCAGATCAGCTTTTTTAATATTCACTAGATGATCGGCTGATCAAATCCTGTTAGCTGAATATGTTATTTGATTTTTTTTGCCCTTTTCAAAAATCACTTAGTCTATTGGAAGAACATTGCTGTGATTTATTAGTGGTATATTCCATCCAGTCCATGGTGACATTCTTCAAGAGTAGCCTCTGAAGACAGTAGATTTCTTGCTCCTGTCATATGATATTAACCTTTGATTATCCTGACATGTATTAGATGTCTTTGACCAGGGAAATAAAACCCCATGTCCGACAGCACCCTTTTGTGTCACACATTCATGACAACACATGTATGATGTTTTTTATTTTTAATTTGATGACTGAATATTGAATTATTTAGATTGGCTACATCAATCAATTCTATATTCTGGTTCATCCAAGTGTCTTCCCTGCAGTTTGTTCAGTCATATGTCTCTGCAAAGGATTTCTTCTAACTCCTAAAATTGCCATGTAGCATCAGAGATACACTGACATTACAGTGCGGAACAAGATGGAGAAAGGACAGTGTCTAATCCTTTACAAATCAGCCTTGAAGTCAATCATCTTATCGCCCTCTGTAGCTAGAAAAGGACTTCTTACACTTACCACTTGAAAAGGGAGATTCTTAGCTTTTGATTGTACTGTCTTCGTACCGAGGGAGGTCTGCAGAGATCGGGAAGTAAAGCCATGGTGTCACTATGTTTGGAAAATTATTTTTTATGTTTTTATAGTATTCTTTTACATTTTCATAATTTTTAAAGCTTCTGAGGACATACTTTTAGGTTACTGAAGCCTAAATATTTGAATAAGGCTATCTTTATAAAAAGCAGCATCAATTCAATTTAAAAAGAAATATTCGCAAGCTAATTCTCTGTAGCACTGCTCTATAAGACTTATAAAATATAGAGAATAAACAATAGGCCAGTGACACCAAAAATCATGGAGACCACCACTCTGAAATGACCTGTGTAACTTTGTGCCAGTGCAAGTCAAGACTAGTATCAATATCTAGTACTCAGATGTGTGTGCCACAATTTGTGTGCTACAGCCTAATGTATTCCATATTTCAATATGCATGCATATGTAATAGGCTATATAATATTCCATACAAAAATTGCATTAAGAAAATGTTAAAGTTGCCTAATTCGGCATTTAAAAGTCAGGAAATAAAATTAAGGGTGTACATGCAACATTAACTCTGTTCCCTAGTGCATTTGCCTATGATACAGTCTAATTACATGATCAAATATTATTTCTCAGATTATACAGTATAATATCTACATTTTTTTCATCTTGCAAAGTGTGAGGTGAATTAGGCAGGACCCAGCTAGATTTCTATAAATGTCCATATGAAAAGACTCCAATCAAACGTAGGCTTGTCAGTTTGGAGAAGGGATAACTGAAAGGGGTTATAAAATCATGAGTCATGTGGAAAAGGTGAATGAAGAATGATGGTTCAGTATTCCTTCCACTGGAAATGCCGGGGGACATTCACTCAACTAGCAAGTTTAAAACAAACTTATTTTACATGCCACGTGCATGAACTCACCACCACAGACTGTTGAGGAGGTCCAAAGTATAATGCATCCAAAAGACAACCGAGAAATGTGTAGAGGATAGAGCCATTGCTGACTATTACATGTGAGTTATGGATAAAGTGCCCATGCCAAGAAGTCACTAAACTGTCGGTGGCTAGGAGCTGAAAGGTTCTACATGGGAAGGGCTCAGTTAAATTTTTTTCTATTCTTTCTCCAAACTGCCACTGCTAACCATGGTTTCAAAAGGGTAGAAGTCTCCAGTGTTCCCATACAAAGTAATGGTGGTGATGATGATGATGATGACAGTAATACTCTGTGTTCAGGATCCTTGCCACAAGGAAAATCAAGGTGAATGTGACTCCCACGTACATGTGCCTCAGTGGCTTCTCTCCCTGACTCAGATGCCAGAGGTGTCGGATAGGAGGTTGTTGCAGTCCATTCCTGGCTGGCATGGGCTTCCCTCAGTGGGCCAGCCAGTGATGGTGACCATCCCTGGGAGCTCTGGACCAAAGGTGCCCAAAGGGGCATCGGGGATGACACACTCTCCAGGTACAGGCTCTGTTCCCACAAGGAGTGGGAAACTTAAGTGGGGTTGTTTTCCTATGACATGGGAGTGTATGTCAGAAAAAAATCAGGTGGAGATGGCAGCCATGTGATAGACCATATTCACAATAAATTCCATTTACCTTGCATATATTATCTGCCTGCTTCACCTGCACTGTGACTGCTAATTCATTTCTACCAAGAGTCTTTTTCTTATGCTAATGAGGTTCTTTAAACAATTGTTGCTAAAAACTCACTGAATTGCTAGAGAAATGGTCCTTTCTTTTCCCAAAATGCAGAACAGTTCTTCCTTCACTCCCTGACAGGTCTGAAATGACAGTGTTGTTCCACTGGCAGTTTTAAGGTCTGTTATTTCACTCTTCGTTGGGTCTAGAAGTCGGTATTTTACATAGTTAAAGATCAAGAGATATTAGTTTGGGGAATTAGATTTTGAGGACGTCTTGACAGATAGCAAGGTATTATGTATAATTAACACCGAATAATCTACAATTAGGAGATTATGCATATACAAAGGATATTTTGGTGAAATTAATGATATTTTAGAAAATATATGTGATGATTTTTACTCCCTCTGAAGTCTGAGGGCCTTCATGCCTTTGCAGATAGAGCAAAATAAAAACAGTGTCAATTTTAATTTTAAAAGACCTGAATTCTTAATTTCGTATTCTGTAAAATCTCCGTAATAATCTGTAATGCTCATCTGTCTGTAACGTCTCTAGATCACATCTGGGTGAGGTACCAAATAAAAAAGCCGGTTTGTCTTTATTGAGGGAGGAGTTAATTTTCTGTATGTGGGGAAAAACAAGCTTCATGCTTACATCTGCCATGCTACAGTGGCTCATTTCAAGCAGGGAGTGGAAAAGTAAATGTGAGAGGAATTACAATCTTGTGGTAAGGACACAAACTTAAAGTGCTGACTGTATGCAGCTGTCCCATTACTTACCTGTGTGGTAAAAAAAGATCATTAGTAATTTGGGGGGGTTCATTCCCTTCTGTTCTGCCATTTAGGTGGGGTGTAAAATACAGGTGTTGAGAAACACTTTGCTCTGGACCAAATCACTGCACAACACCCCCAGCACTGGAGAACGTAGCTCTCTATCCCATCACACATCTTTAACATGGAGATAGTAAACAACCGTTTTGTCTCTCTGTTTTATTTTTCAACAATATTTACTTTCTTTCCCAAATTGGAGTCTAACCATTCCAGTAATGGACAGACAAGAGGCCACCAATCTTTTTATTTCTGCGAGAGTCCCAGCTGCCAGCAGCTACTTCCCCTGGATAGCTAGTTCGTCAGCCTTGGTCTGCTCACAGTCTGGCCATGGGGACCTGTACAAGTTCTCTGTGGACTCTTCCCATCTCATACAGCAGAATTTCCTTCCAAAATAAGGACCATGGAGTTGTTCAACACTCATCTCTGCTGGCTGATATTCCCTCCAGGTCCAGATCTGTGGAGGACAGCTGCCCTGGAAGATGGGCAAAGTTGGAAGCAGCTCTGTCTCTCAAGATGTGCCTCCAGCACCTGTCCCTTACTCTGTGCCATTAGCTGTGCCTGGCCATGTGCAGGGTTTGGCACCTGCCTTGCAGGTGACAACATCACTGGAACACAACACAAAGACATTTGAGCTATAATAGTTATGTCAGTGGCGATGTCCACGAGTGGAGCAGGTATAAAGGCAGGTTCAGAAGGAACCCTTCATAGCTGTGTGACTTCCCAGCACACTTGAAAATGTCTACAAGTCTGAACCAGCATATAATGGGACAAAGCAATTTCTTTTGGAGTTGCTGGTAAAAGACAAGGTACAGTCAGTATGGTCAAACCTTGGCCATGCCCAGACACAGATAAAGGAGCACTGGAGCTGTGTTTTGAACCTTATTCTTATTGAATTTGCAGCTTTTTGGGATGGCAAGTCCACATTTAGGTTAGCTAGACCTAAGAAAATAAAAAATCTGATGTCCAACATGGACAGGTTTTGCACGTGCCTGTCTGTGTTTAAGGCAGCTGGTGCTCTTTGCAGCTGGAATCGTGCTTTGCATTGGCCATGTATGAGCACAGCTTGTACAGTTTATGTGTGGTTAGTTGCTGTGCTATAAATTCATTCCTAACTTGGTACCAGTTAAATTCCCTATTTAAACTAAACAAATCCTCATTCCAGAACGTAAAGCAACAAACACATATTTACATTCCTCTTCTTCTACCTCTTCCTTTTCTTCTTACATTTAGTCTCCTGTTTGTTTTTCTTTTTTTTTTTTTTTGATGGTACTTCATTTACTGGTTTATCCCTCCAAACAAGCAGTCTGGGGGAGCAAAATTCGTGGGGGAAGGCAGCATCAGAGATTTTGGACTCTGACTACTGCCCTTTAACAAATCACACCAGCCATTTCAAGACTGATCTCAGCTCTCTGGTCCAACCACCAGATATTTTTGTGCTTGTAGCCTATTACAGGCAGAATAAAGAAAGAACATAGTCCAGCAATGTAGTTGTGTAGTTCACTCTGAGCCTGCAAGTTGGTCTGTCCACAAAACCCCAGAAACAGAAGCAATGTTCAAATGCCCAAGACCTCATAGTCTCAAATCTGCAGGAGAGAGCAACCAGAGACTGCTTGTTTTGGGTATCAGGAAAAAAAAAGAAGATATTTAAAGAGGCAGGAACTTATGGATTCATTTGTTCAGACTGATAGAAGCCATTAAATGTTTGCAAAGCAGTTTTTCTCTGTAACATTACACTTAATGGGAACAAATTAGCTGAAAGATATGATTGCAAGAATGGTAACAGCAGGATTCTGTATGAGCTTCGAGTTTACAGAGTGTTTTTTCTTCTCCATAAAGGAAAGTGCTCTTAATGTATAACTTCTGTGGCATTGTAAGTGAATAAAAGATGGCATAATTCTTTGCCCTTAAAATTGACTTAAGTTAGATGATGCACAGACACAGATAAGATATAACTATGAACTATTGTATTCTTCAGGACTGGCACAGTTCTTGTAGACTAGGACTTTTTTAATCAACAGGATAAACCTAGTTATAATAAATTAGCAGAAGTTACGTGGACCAAATTTTGTGTTAAATGGGCCAAATGTTAGTACTGGCTGTGAGAAAATAAAAAGAAGCTATGGAGAGAGTGTTACTGAGACATTCACGGAAAGAACCAGATGAAGCTGTATCCAGACTGATGGCAACAGTAGGGTTGTGGGACAGTTGTCAAAACTGATACCCAGTAAAGCATTAAGACATCATGCAAGAAGACAAACATCTCAGACCCTAAGTGTTAAAAAGCTATCCCCATCAGAACTTGCACTGACATCCAGCCACACACTCATAATACAAATGAAATGGCTCTGACGCTTAGTCTTTTGACATTGCGTTTCAAAATTTGCTGTATTAAATAGACTTCTGCTATTCCTAGCATCAGACCTCAACACTATTACAACGAAGAATCTACAGAGGATATGTAATTTCAAAACCAGTATGTGATCTTGTGTAGTCAGTATATGTTGGCTTATATAGTGCTCAGTTCTTCTAAAAAGTAAGGTTTAGAGGTTTGATCAAGACCACATAACAAAGGTGGCAGAGCAGAATATGATTTAGGATCAACCACCTACCATATGGCACTTACTTCTCCATCCGATGCTGCTTCTTGATCATGCTAAGTTAGTCACAGCTCTAGCAACAGAAATAGGAGGAGTTGTTTATCATCCTCAGTGTAGTAATGATACCTCAGGCCACGATGACAAGTAATTGAAACAACAGGGGTCTTAGAGATACTTAAAAGCAGAGATCTTAAAATATACAGAAACTGGTGTAGACAAATGGAATGTGTAACTAATAAATTGCCAGCTATCTGCAGTATAATATTACAGCCCAAATTCAGTCATTCCAGAGACTTCCACGGTACCACTTGCTACTCTTCCGAGTGTAAATCTCCATCAGGCTGACGCTAAAATAACAGCAATAATAATAATAATTAGCTATTCACACATACATTTGCCTAAAGGGATTTCCACTTGTAAATGCCAGGCAGGTGAAGAGTAAATTTAACACCAAGGTGTGACAACAATCACATCCAATTAAGGACTTGGTGCTATGCAGTACTGAATATCTATGGCATAAAGCTAATGAGGAGTTAATCAAGTAAATAGTGATCTTTATAAATATTGTTGACTTATTGTATCTTGTTGTGCTGGCCTGAAAATATGTCATACTGGCTACAGATTTAGAGATTAAAACCAAAACAGAGTGATTTCTCCATGGTTGCATTTGCCCTGAAGAGATGTCATGGAGCCCTTTATTATAAGATCTCAGGAAGGAAGGATACAATCTTCAAAATAACTCTTATGCCATCAGACCCACTGATGTGTATTTCTCTGTGTTCTTTATTAAATGAGATTGCATTTGATATTTTTCATTTGCCTTTATGATCTAATAATAACACTTTACCTACCCATCTGAAGAGGGAAGACATATGGAAAATTACAAATTGTCAGTAGTGGCAAGGTCTGTTTAAAAGACTGCTTAATGTAGTAATATCTTGTTCGTAGTTCTGCTTAGGAATCTGCCTAATGAAGAAATATTTGTGAAGGTCGCGCTTGTGCCTACATATTGTAGGTACACTTTTATCTATGACTAATAGGCTTGAGCCTCCATGATTTAGGTACACTCCTATCTGTGAAAAACAAGATAACAGAGGAAGGACGCCTAGGCTTGCAAAACTACCAGATGCAACCAGTAACAATATATGATGACAATAACCATGCAGGACATTGTTAAAATAATATTGTTGGCTACATGTTGTGTGAATAGGTCTGAGACACTTAATGATAATCTGATTCTAAAATTAATCCAGGGCTTTGGGCAGATTCAGAATGCGTCATCAGTAACTGCATGTCTACCCTTCCCTAAATCAGCACAGAATCCAGTTCCTTGGGGAATTTTTACTACTAACCTTACCTCTACATGGCAGCATATGTGGCAAGGGAATGTGAGCAGTCTAAAGTGGACTAATCAGGAAGGCAATTATTCTCTCAATTTCAAAATGGTAAATGGTACTATTGTGGGCTGTAATATAACCAAACTCCCTACACCATGGGCAAAGGAAATCACCTACCGTCCTGCGGGAAGACGAATGTACAAATACACCATGGGGTTGTCAGGTTCCATCAATCCTTCTGAAGGGGCTTCATAAAGGAGAATGGGATCATACTGAGGAAATAAAATGGTGCCTGAAATTTGAAGGATCTATTGGTAGACCTACAAGTGCCAATTAGGTACGGGAATATAAACCTAAACAATATTGCAGCTGATAAGGTGAACAGGAAGTGGAACTGTAGCAGGATCTTTACTTGCAACTCTACAGACCCAGAGATAGAGGCACTACCCTGCGACAAAGTTATAACAGTTGGGTTGTGCACATAGAAACAGGACAATACCTCTTAATGTTACTTGGTTGTACCTGACTAACAATAACACCTGGTCTAACATATATTGCACTGAAGATAGAGTAGAAATCTTAGGTCCAATGGTATGGGTTAGTAGTGATGGAGAATGGACCACCCATGCTCCCCTCGGGGGACAGGTTAAAGAATGGACTCTAGAGTTACTAACTCTATGTCCACTGTGGAAACAAGCACCCTTAAGGCCTAAATGGTGGTTGCGAATGAAAAGGGAAGATACGTGGTGAGGGCCTAGTATGGGATGTAGGGTAGGATAAGTACTGGAATCCTTATTTTTACCAGGTGTCTTGACACTGGAAAACAAACTAGCTATATATAATCTAACCTTCCAAGTAGAGAGTTTAGCTAATGTGACAGAACAAGGCTTACGAGACCTAAAAGTTCAATTACAAGCCACAAGTAAAATGACTCTGCAGAATAGATTAGCTTTAGATTTTATACTTGTCAAAGAACAGAACATGGACTATGTGGCTATCTTGATCTAAGTAATGATACTTGTATTCACATTCCAAATGTGACCCAGTATCTAGGGAATCAAATAGAGAAAACACAACAAATTGCTCAACACAGTAGGGGTATTAGAGAAGAACTGGAGGGAAACTGGTTAAATACTATTCTGGAAAATTTGGGATTCTCCTTATCTGGAAGGATAGCATCGTTGTTGCAAAACTTAATAGTAGTTCTTACAGTGATAGTAGTAGTAGGTATTATGATTGTTTGCACTAAAAACCTCATAGTAAGAATAGTACAAAAATGTGGGCCGGTATAGTAGCGCACTGGTATCAGGGATATGAAATGTTGCAAAAGAATTTTCAAGAATAAAAGAAAAAGAGGGGAATGAAGAAGTACACTACTATCTGTGAAAAACAAGATAACAGAGGAAGGACGCTGAGGCTTGCAAAACTACCAGATGCAACTGGTTTCATGGTCACAGCTGCAGGGAAAAGGGGAAGATAGAACCAAGTTCACGGAAGGGACACTGTGATGAAGACAAGAATGATGAAGTAAACCACCACCAGAGGTCCTGGAAGACCACCTAGAGACTGTAGTGCGCATGTGGAAATAGGCGGCAACATATTATAATGGTTTCTCGGAAAAGTAATGAAGACGATAATTAGTTCTTAGAAATTACATGAATATGTAAGTGAATTGTGTATAAATATCATAAACTTCACTGTGGTGGTATGCATACTAGGAGGAATGATCCCCTATGTGTCCAGCATATGGAATAAAGAATACCTGCTTAATAGCTATTATGGCTGTTGAGACTGAATTCTCGGCATCACATCACTCTCTATTTTCTGCATCATTTTATCCAGTACTTTCGCTTTTAAGATGGTCCTAGAATTTATAGTACTATTCCATGTACTGTATGCATTTTGGGCATATATTTTATGCATCTGAGATATATCATACTTAACAGAAAGTTTTGCAAAACCATAGTCTCACACTGTAATGAGATAGAGAGATTAAGGCTATTTTAGTACTTTGGCTACTGGATGGCAGATGAAGGGCAATATGATTAAATGCAAGATAAAACTGTGAGCTGAGTGATAAAACCAGACAAGTACATGAAAGATTCTTCTGTCAGAGGTTTTTCTTATTTGTCATGTAAATATTGCCTGAATGCACTATTACTGAAACTAAAGTTTGTAATTTTGCAGCTAGTAATTTTCCATTAGAGGTACTGTTTCATTTATCACTATGGGACTGTCTTTGTGTTACCCGAAAAGCGGATTCGTGCCCGGCGTGCAATAAACCAATCTTAACATGTTCAGGAGAGATATTGCATTTTATTCAGGCCTGGGTGCTCAGTGGACTTTTCCACAGATCAAGCACACCTAACTGCAGGTTTAGGTGCTTCTTTTATACACAAAAAATCGGAGGTTAGTACTTTTTCAAACACGTCTATTAGATACTGATTGGTTGGTGATTAAAATACAATTACAATACAGATTACATAATGCTTTTATCACTCTTCATGCTCAGGGGAAGTGTTCTTAAACATTAATGGATATCTGAAGGAGCTGGGTTGCATGACTCATTCAATCAAGCTGTAGACATAATCAAAGGGGGTGAGAAATGCTTCCAAAGGATCTGCATTCTTCAAGCATCCCAAACTTCCAGTGAATTCAGTACAGAAGAATTAAGATGAGGTTTCCATCCTTGCAGGTCTCCTGGTACTTTCTGTACGGCAGAACTGAGACTAAACCATCTCCCAGAGCTCACATGGGAGCGGCACAATTGCCCCTTTCTGTATGACATTTGTTACATGCATTTCTAGTCCCTGGGTTGGATTTAAGCACTCTATGCGTGACCTGCTGCCTGTCCCCTGCCACATCTCCTGGGGATGGAGACCTCCCTATCACCTGGGGATGGAGACCTGCTGTGCAGCCCTGAGTGACTTGGTAATGAGCTGCTACTGCTGAAGTTCTGCCGTCCCTCATGGATATGTGACACCCAGGAGTAAAATGGAATTATCACTATAAAAAAACCTGATCTTTTCATGTCTGTAATTTGTTCCTGTGTTTGTGTGTTATTGCATTGCATTAAGCTCCCTCTAAAAATAAAAAGCTACAATTCATAATCAGAGAGAGAGAGAATAATGCTGGGAATCCCAGATTACTGAAAAGGAGAGGAAAAAACCAACACAAAATTGCTGCCTGAGATGATTAAAGACACTTCAAAATTTTATAGGGAACAGCCTGCAAAATTGTTACAGAAAATGGTTGGAGATAAGGCAGAAAAGGAGTTGGTTATCAGAGGAAGAAGTTGGGGATTTTTTTTGAAAAAAAGTCACCATATGAAAATATTCTCTCTGGTGTCCAAAAAAAAAAAAAGGTGCCCAGAGCAGATATACCCACAGAATATATAGATGATCAGTGTCCCATGCTTCATTCAATCAGGCAATCAAGATAATTAGAAAGTATGGGAAAGATTGATTAATGGCCAAGACAGACATTGAGTTGACCTTTTCTTTATTACTACAGCAGTACATTTAAATAGTCTCCACTTAGTAGGGTTTAAAATAGAAAACTGAGCTGTTATAGATATAGTAAATGTGTAACTAAGAATGCATGATCTAACACCCCTATTCTGTAGCTTGCTTCCCACCTTTAATCTCCACATCATCTTATCTGAATAGGAATTAGTTTAATTTCTTGAATCCATGCTCCAGCAGCAGTACTAGTTACTATCTTAGAGACACGAATTTATTTAATTATAGTAAAATAAATATAGTTTTAAATGTTTTAAAATTGAAAATACGAAGACCTAGGGGTCAGTGCTACTTTGTGAATTAGCATCAGTCATGTTATTCAGGGGAGTAGGACCAGGGGAATTGAAACAGACTCCTCACACTGGCAGCCCCAGGCTCAGTGATGAATAAGAAAACTATTCCAGGGCTTCCCGGTGGTACATGCTGCTAGGAGAGCCTTGTGTGTCCACAGCTGGGTAACCTGGGATGCTCCTTCTTCATGTCGGAGTTTTTGTCTCATCGACCCGCAGCACCAGTGCCAGCAGTGACAGTGGCCGAGCACAGGGAGCAAACAGAAATCTCAAGGGGGAAGAAACTTTGCTAAGGCAACTTTAGCAGTATTAGCCAGTCTCCTGGCTATGAAGGGAGAGCTACCAAACAGGCTAGAGGGTAGGAACAGTTTGTGATGGGGACTGGGTCAGTGCATGGTGTAGGAAGGGGACACCGTGCAGGAGAGGCTTGCAAGGCTTTTCGGTACCCACAAAAAGAGGTCCTGAGCCTAAATGTGTGGCTGGCAACTCTCATCTGAGAGGGGCTGAAAATATAACACGGGTCACAGGGCTGGCTGACTTGTGCTGCTGGGCCGATGGTGCGGAGCTGGCCACCTAAGCAGCAGATCTCAGGGCCCAGCAGCGCTGCCCCAGTCACGCAGGGAAGCGGGGACTCAGGTGTATCCAGGGAATATCCCCCTTTGGAGAAGGATTTAATTTACCTTTTTACACAAAACATCCCTCACTCCAGTGAGAAATACAGTGAGCTGGGCTCTATAAGGTGACCCTAATAGCAAATGTAAATGAGAAACAGAGGTAGGTACAGACACTTCTGGGAGGCAGAGAGTGGGAATGAATGATGCGCGATTTTGCCTGGAGGCAACCCAGGGCAGCAGTGTTGTCAGATCTCACGGAAAGATATTGCACTGTGTATCCTGCCCTCAACAAGGGCTGGACAGCAAGTGGCGTGGGTCTGAGCACCACCAGGCCCGCTGAGGAGGGCTAAGCTCCACACTGAGGGCCGGTGATACCTGCGGAAGAGTCACAGCGTTTTCTCAGCTGCTGAACTGAAGAACGGCATGTAGAGCTCCGGGCTGTTTGCTGAACAGTGCTCTTTCTCACAGGCAGGTCTGCAGGGAAAAGAGAGGGAAGTTTATTAGTAAAACTGGATGAAGGCATTTAGAAAGAAAAGTATGTATTTGGAAAAAAATCCACATGAGTCTCTGTGGTATAATGCAGGTGAAATAAATGAATTTCTACAGAGAATATGTTTGCAGAAGTTTACAAAATCTGCAGGGAAATTATGACATTAAGCAATGTTTACAACTACAGAACGGTGTTTGAAGCAAAAAATGTTATGCCAATTCCTCCCCCCCACCACTAGAGTGTTAGCCTTTTAGTTTTGTAGAGTTGAAAGCCACTGACATATTGTATGAAAAGTTTTCTTCTGTGAGTTATCTCGATTAAGCAGAAACAATCTTGATCACCATCACTGGATCAGACATTCAGCTCATGTAAATCAGCAGAACTCCTCTGGTGTCAATAAAACCACCTTGATTTACAGTAGCAGGAGATCTGAGTGGCATATTGCTTTGAAAAATTGAGGTGTACGTTTATTCATTGTTTCACAGGTAGAGGCTTGATCTGCTCTGGCGGGGCACAGCCTTGCTGTGTCAGGCAGCTCCGCCGAGGTCCCTGCAGGCTCAGGAGGACAGGGCTTGCTTACAGCATGCATTTTGCAGGATCAGCTCCTCACTGAATAGGAGCAAATCCAGCACTTCCTGAGGAATGCCTCTTTATCCTAACCCATCAAAAACACACTTGCAATGGCAATTAATTGGTTCTGGGATACCCTCCAATGCAAATGGCCATATCCAAAGCCCTCTATTTTGCTGGTTTCAAAGGGCACCAGCTTAGTCTCAAGGGTGTCAGTTTTGAGACTGGTGCTGGTGCTTTATATGCATCTAGGTCACATTTCATCTGTGACCAAACACACGAGCTCTGATCCTGCACTGATCTCGAAGTGGGTGTAGTGCCACGTGGAGCCTTTTTTAATCCCACTGCTCCACTTGCTGCAGTGTGGGTATGAGAGTGGAGTGGGGCACTCAAGTGCATGGAGGTGCTGGTGCTTGCCTGCGTTTGCTGGACTGGGCCCAGGCTTTGTAGTCCTGTTTCTATAGCACTGGCAGGTAGGAGAGACTCCAGAGCTGGTCTTGTTGAGAATGTTGCTCTAATTCAAATACATATGTTTTAAAAAGGCTAATAAGGACACGTGTATCTCATAATGTGAAAACATAGCTGCATTTTAAACTAGAGGGCAACAAACAGCTGCTTTGGAGGCTGCAGAATATGCCACTGGATTAGAGGAGGGTTTGGTTTGGTGTTTATAGTGCATTAAATGCCATAGAACTGATGGTTCAGTGTGGTGAGATGCAGAATATTTCTGTCTAGTGATGAGCATTTTCCACTCTCATTGACTTCACTGGAGGAAACTGAGGGAGCTCAGCACCTTGGAAGGTGGCTGCAAGCTCTGACATTTGAATCGTATTAAATAAGTTCCCTTAGTGGGATATGCATTTCCCCTCCCCCTAAGTTTCAAATAATACTACTCCTTAAAGTAGGAACAAACATTTTACTTATGGCTAGAATGCATTTATTGGTAATTTTCACATAAATCAACTTATATGAAAATGTATTCATAATCCAAGCCTTCTCTATAGTGATAAAATGTTTCTGCTTCTGTGGTAGAAAATAGCTTATTATGCAAACAGCATTGCTAGTGTTACATTATGCATGGGATTCACCTGGAGAACATCACAAAAGCTTCAACCAAAAGGAAAAAAAAGAGGGGAGAAAATCGGGTGTTCCATTTACTGCACCACTTGCCTATTATAATTAGCTGTAAATGAGCTGATATCTGTACTTTGAAATGTATTTCATATATGCCTTGGTAACACTATACAAATAAGAAAAGCAGAACAGAATGGAAGAATATGAAACTCACCAAGGAATGGCCTTGCAAAATGTCACCCCAATTAAAAAGCGAAAGCCAGTTGCCATTTTAAAACTAGTTAGTTGTATTTACTTTGAGAATACCTTGGTTATATTTATATACTACTTGATTTAATTCAAGATGCTGCAAGTTCCCACCGGGCTGTCATTACGAATGACATTGTTGAGAAGTTTGATTAAATAAGATCTGCTCAGGCTAAAACCCACGTTGCTTTAGATTTTTAAAAAATAATAATGAATAAAAGAATTAGTCCCAGCACAATCATCCAAGGACCAGTGTCTCATGAGGCCTTTCTCACTGAGGGATAAGAGGGTGGTTTTAAAGAAAAGTAGGACGTTCACTGCAATAAGGGTAAGTCCTCTGGAGACAGTGAATTCTTATAGTTGTTACAGTGGCACATCTTTTGAGAAATTCTGGAGAGACATCACACGTGAGAGCAGCTCTTGCCCAGACTTGATTTATTGTTGGGGTTGGTCAAGAAAAGGTGTCTGTGATTTTGTAGTCAGAGGACTGGTTTTCAAGTAGTTCTGAGTCTTTCACAAACCACTCAGTTTTGGCAATGTATATGACTCCCTGTACCAGCCTATCTTGGCCACTGTCTTTATGCCTACTATGTTGTTACATCTCTTAAACATTCACTGAAGGGATTCTTTTGGCTTCAGTCTTCTTGCAGGGGTCAGATGTTTCCATCGTCTTCTCTATACGAGCTTGTAAATGGTGAGCTCTTTACTTCTCTGGTGTTCCTGGCTGTGTCTAGGATCTAAATGAATAACCAGTATTTCCCTGAATCACTTGGTTCTGAAAACATTTGGCTAAGCCAGAGCAATCTCTTTCATGATGTGTTTGTTTGATCAGCGTTTGTGACAAAGGCAGGACAAACATAAGCAGGGCTTCACCACCCATCACAATCTTTCGGTCTTGCCAGTTGTCCAAGAGACAAAGTTAGCCCAGAGAAAAGCAAGATGTCACCGAAGTGAGGAAGGGAGATGCTGTGAATGAAAACTGCTGTGTGGTGTCACTGCTCTGTGGCTTGCTGTCAGCCAGCACGCATCCCTCAGCAAGGGTACAGGGCTTCGCAGCGCCCTGTCGCCAGCAGCACGACTGGTGTTAGCACCTACCAGCTTGCCTAGTCTGAGGCAGCCTGAAACCTTGTGCAAATCTCTTTGTGAATCAGCAGTTTGCAACGGTGGTGTTCCCCAGACAGTCCCTGGGGCTTGGACTGAGTCTGGCCAGGAAGGACTATAACTACAAGTTGATGCTTTTTCTAGCCCAGCCCAAAATTTGCTGTGTCTTTTCATGTCCCTGGCAGATACGGCTGTGTTCACCTGTTCTGAGAGAACCAGAAAAGTTATACAGTGCATGATACTATTATATCCCCAAACCCTGAGCATGGAAGGGTCTGGTCTTTGCTTCCCAGTCACTAGCCATATGGCTGGCGCAGGAAAGCATGCTCTGACCTCGGAAGACGGTGGCTGGTAATGTCCCACTGCTGGGATCTGGGGTTTAGAAAGTCAATTCTGCCTCATGAGTTGTCACATCAGCATCACAGTTCTGCTTAAGCAAGAAGCTCTGTGGGGTTCTGTGTGCAGGGAACTGTACCTTTCAGCACAAGGCAGCTCAGACCAGCTGTTACACAGCACTGGTATCCTCTGCTTATCAGGTAAAGTTGGGTGCTGAATGAAGTGGGTGTCTTATGCTTTTTGTCTCTGGATGGCTACTGAATGACACAAGGCAAGAGGAGAAGAAGCAGCTAAAAAAGTATCCTGAGAAAAAGGCTGGAAGTTGAATGGTACAAGTTGAAACTCTCTGAAAATGCTCCAGACAATTAGAGATGGTTTAAATCTCACTTCCCCATCCACAAGATATGGATGCTGGCAAACAAGAAGATAATCAGACGGCAATTTTGTTTCTGGCAACACTTTGATCTGAGGTGGCTCACATGCTTAATGGTTTTCATTTAACTCTCTTTTGGAGACATCACTGGGAAGTGATGAAAAACATCACAGAAGAAAAACACCTTGCTAGCATTATATACATATACTATATATAAAAAATACGTAGTATGTATATATACATATATATACACATGCAAGCATATATGTATACCTATCTATATCGATATATCGATATACCTATATATCAATATATCTATCTATCGATATATCAATATATCGATATATCAATATATCTATAAATGCAAGACTGAAAAAAGAAAAACATAATCTGTGATTCATTTAAGGCAAACAAGCCAATCCTGGGGTCCAAAGTCTTTAGTAAGAGACTAGATCATGATAAGAATCTGGGGCAAAATACTCACAGGAGTGACTGTCTGAGAAGTCAGAATTAATCTGTGGCAAAAAAAAATAACATTTCTGAAAGATGGCAACTGAAGCTGCATTTTTTCTTATGGAGGCTACATGAGATGACACTTTGGCTGGTAAAGGCAATCCAGAATATTAGATGAAAAGAGAGTGGCAGAAAGTCATGGCCAACAAAAGTAGCATATAGAGATGCACTGAAAACCAATGTAAGCAAAGATAATGCCTGATATTTGTGAAGATATGCAAAATTGAAACGGATTATGTTACTTTTGCAAGAGTGCATACGCCAGCAGAGTGTGCACAGCATGGACAAAGAAGATGACAACAACATCACTAGCTCAGAGCAATTCCTTCTTTGAACAATGGACACTGCTTGCAGAAGATGAGTGGAATATTAGCTTGAAATCGAATGGAACATTTATGAATTTTAAGTTCGACACAGGTAGACAAGCTGGTATGGGGCCTGAGGCACAGATATTATCATGGAGATAACAGGCACAGTCAGTAGGAAATGAGTTGGAAATGTTGGGACTTACAGTGGGAAGCTTATCTCTACCAAGGGAGTGTGTGAACTAAGTGTGTAAAGAAATAATAAATTAAGAAAAAATGATTTTCAGATGTGCCAAAGGTGTGTATGTGTGGAATCTATTTTTGACTTAAAAACATGTAATAAAAAAAATCATGGTTATTAAAGTGAAAAAAGACTGAATCTATTTGATAAGAATTTGAGGAGATCTTCCAGAGGGTAGGCAAGGAGGCAAAAAACCCCAGACTAAATCTGAATAAATCTTTATCTCCCATCTAATGCCTCCAAGACGGGGTTTTCTCTCATCCTAAACCAGAAGGCAAAATCACAGCTAGTCGTTGCTATTGAATCACAAAGTGAGGCATCCATCCATTGTGCACACAATTTCTGGGCATTGTTGGGGAAAAGAGAACCTGTGGTTACTTATTGATACATTAAATAGGATGTGGAATCTAAAGTCTGCTTTTCACAGCGACACCTTTGGAAACATGGACATTGCTGAAGCTACTCTGT
Organism: Tyto alba; assembly: GCF_018691265.1. NCBI lineage: Eukaryota > Metazoa > Chordata > Aves > Strigiformes > Tytonidae > Tyto > Tyto alba. The sequence goes on along the minus strand of NW_024881327.1, from coordinate 29,286,570 downwards.
GTGTGATGTGCCAGCTGGAAAACTCCCTTAGTGAAAACGTGTGTGGTCATCCGGCATCGTGTCTTCTCAAGGAGCAGCTAAGGAGCTGCTGACTGCACGAGATCATTATATGTGCCCATAGGACAAAGTTATGCTCCTGGGGACAGTCCAGCAGCTGTCCCACCATCCTGCACCCAGTTTTCCCCTTGTCTTGGTTGAGAACTTTCTTTACACTTTCACAGTTATTTTGTCCTATCTCTATCTTGTTTATGATCCTACCTATGTTACAGTACTGATGATTTTTCCTCTTTCTGGCCTTTATTTATTGAATTACCTAATGAAAAGATATTTAATGAGAGCATATTTTGAAGCTCTGCAACTCTTCAAACCTTGGGAGACTGTGAGTGCTCCTGGTTCACTCTGGACTCTGGGTTACAGATCTGTCCCAACTCCCTGGTGACCTTTGCTTCTTTGTCTGTGTGGCTCTCCAAAGGTTATAGAGAAGTTTTATCTCAGCAGGTAATTTCTTTTCTTTCATGAGTTTACTCCTGCAGATGGCTGGTGGGTTGGACTAGATCACAGAGATAAATCTGCAGAAAAGCGACTGAGGAATATTAACTGAAAACTCACTCTGTCCTCAAATCAGCATCACAAGTGCTCTGCCTGGATTTATGAACGAAATGACAGACTGGTGTGAAAATAGGAGCAAGTCTCAGACAGCACATGTGCAGATTGCAATAATGAACACCCAGTCAAAGGATGCTGAAAATCCTGCTGCTGAGTCCAGCATAAGGAAGATGAATCTTTGCTGGTACACAAACGACGATGACCATCCTGACGTCCCTGCTAATTGCAGGGGGCATTGCACTAGATGACCTTTAAAGGTCCCTTCCAACCCGAACCATTCTACAGTTCTATGATTCTATGATCCTGCCTGTGTGCTGCCTAGCTGGTTTTGTTTCTGCATGGAAATGTGTCATGTCTTCATATTCCACCAACTCCACAAATTTGTCTTCTCTTTTGCAGAAGGTTTTATCTCATACCCTAAAAAAATGAAAAGTCACTTAACAATCAATATACTCAGCTCAGTTTAACTAGAAATGAGAAAAAATAGGTTTGAGGCAAACCAGAGAGGCAGAGACAGTTTAGTAGAATGACCTTTCCTCTTCCTACAGTTGTGGCTTCATCAGTAATTGCCTGTTCCTTGTGAGAGGCAGTAGCTGGGCTGGAAAAGGTAGAGTCACTGCATCTCTGCACCCTTCAATATGCTACAGGTTGTGTCTGCTATGATACAAGATAATTTTCCTGCTCTTTATGGGCATGCAAATGCCAAGAGATAATGTGTTTCAAGACTCATGGTATTTTTCTGTTTTGCTAGGAAAAGGATGGGTGTGCAAAGGAAGGGTCCAGTACTGATCTGACATATGGTGAGATAAGACAGCCAGGCAGCAAGAGGTGGCCTCAAGGACTGGAGGTTTCCTGTGAAAGCCTGTCAGTGAGCTAACTGAGATTTTAGGATGGTGGCTGGGAGTCAGAGAGGAGTTGGAATTACTGTGCAGGGATGGAGGGAGGTGCAAAGAAGCCTGTGGGACCATGAGATAAGGTGTCCCTTCAGGCTGTTAGACAAGAGGGAACAGTGCTGCTTCAGACACAAGGCTGGGCTGATAGGGTAATAGCTTGCTATAGTCAAACTGAAGAGCGGGATTATTATGGCTTTGGATAAGAGCTATTAACTATTGTTAAGGTGATTGATCACTTTTATCATTTTGTTATGGAAGGAGTTTCACAATCAAAGCTAATCATGGGGCATTACGGTGCCCCTGTCTGCTTAAATGCTGAAATCCAGAGAGAGACTGTGAGATGATTACAAAAATTGCAAGATTGTCATTTCCATATTGAACATGGACCGGGCAAAAATCGCAGTGACACATGTATTGCTGAGACACCCCATGTAGGGGAAAACACTCGTGAAGTTTGCTTTCAGATTCTGGAGAAGGAAACAAACAAGTTTGCTCACTGTTCTGTTTAGCTTTTCCAGCACACAAAGTTTTTACAGTTTTAAGACTGCGTTGCTGTGCATCTCTTATGGTAGATGTATGTCTGGGTTCTCTGGCACTGACTTCTGCTGCTGCCTGCAAGATTTGCTGAGGTTTCATCAGGGGAAGCTCCGAGAGAGTCTTCCCTGTAAATCTGTTTAAAGCAAGGATCAATAAGATGCACCTCACATGCAGAGGGATGAAGAGTCAGATTAAGAAACAGATTTGAATTCAGTATTGCATGGCCAAAGAGATGTATTCAGGTGTCTCCAGAGCAGCAAGCTGCTCTCCAAGAACACAGGCTTCCATTTTACTTTCTTGCATACTGTTGGTAAGGCCTTTTATGAACCTTTAAGCTGATAAGTAGAAGAGGGGAAAAAAAAATATGTATTAATTAAAAATTATGCAGGTTCTGAGAAAACCAGTTGGATCAAGGCACATAAGTTCTAAGTGAATCCAGTACGGAGATCCGATCAAAAATGGAGGAACTGCTCCATGAGACACACTCTCCAATAACACATGGCTGATCCTACATTAAATTTTGAGATGCCCAGAACATATAAAATAAATTCACAACTATACCTTGATGTTCTCACTAGTGATGAATGAGAGCAAAGAGAATATCTGTTAGCCATACACGCAGTGTCAGGCAAGTGACATCAAGGAAGCAGCTCTTTCTGTGTTTTTTCAAGGCTCATTTTCTCTTCTTGGGGACACCATGAAGAACAACCTACAAAAATAATTAATATCCACCATAAACAGTGTAATGTTCAGCTCCTGTTAGAAGGTGCATGTTCAGCTTGACCTTGCATATAATAGTGAACACAATAGAAATAAGAGGCAAGAGACTGTCTCAGGACTGGATAGAATGGAAAAATAACAATGACACTGGTCTGGCAAGTCAAACTTGGATTGAATTGTACAAATAATAAACAGTGCAATAAGAATTCTGGAAGTAGCATATTATTGTGCACAATATTAGTAACATGCCAAATCAGCAGTGCTTGTGTTCACCAGTGCAACCTCTTGAAATGTTGTTTCCCTGCGATGACTGCCTACTACAGGCAAAAAGGGGTATCTCCTCCTACAGTTTGCCTGCATCAGAGACACCATGAAAAGAAACCTTTCTCTGTCACTACCTTGCTCTAGTTTAGAGTCTGTTACCTCGGGCAGGTCCTTTCTCACATCTTCACTGGCATTTTTCCACTTTTGACTAAGAACATGAACTCTTCTGGTCCTAAAGCTCAATATCTGTAGAATCTGGTTTTGTGCGTAACAGGCCCAGTTTGGCTTTGAAATTATCATCTTCATAATCTATAAATGGGAACATCAGTAAAGATTTCAGCTTTGTGGGGGTCTTCCTGGATCAGTGAGTTTCAGCACAAGTCCATACTACATAAAGTCCCCAAAAGATGCTTATGTGGGTGTTCTTTGCTCTCCTTTGACATGGATGACCACTGATGAGAATTTAACCCATCAATTCATTGGCCATAGCCCATTCATCTGCCACTGATGCAAGAGAAGTCCTGTTCATAGATATTATGTCAGTGGGTAGAATGATACATACATAAGATGAATTTGGAGATCTTTTATATGAGTAAACATACCTGTCTTGGGAGGAGATGATTTTACAGGGAATGGAGAGTCAGTGTCAGCTGCTGTGCCCAGATTTCAGACTGATTTCTGAACAGAGGGGAAAACCAACTCTAAAGTCTTTGAATGTGCATGCTAGCTAGATTAGATTTGTACTGATAGCTTTTGTTTCCGTTCCTTTCTCTCTTGCCTAGTTTAATATGCATGGCTATATATGGAAAAAATGTGTCTCTGTGCTGGCATAGCAAAGATAACCTTGAAGAGTATAAATGAATGTACGTATTGATGGAGCAATTTGTGTTTTTATTGATTTCTTGCTGTGTCTCGCTGAATTCCTAGTATGTAGAATAGGCTGTAACTATTTTGTTATGAAGAATGATACAGAATATATTTTCCCACACCAATTCTTAAGGGACATGGACAATTTATACATGAGAATATGAAAGAAAGCATACAGTATATATTGATTATTATTATTTATTGCTATAAGTAGGATTTAGGGCTCCAGCTAGAGATACAAGACTTGAGATCAAAAAAGTGTGTCATATTTTCTGTATAGGAAGGCAGAGCTGTCAAGATGAAATACCAAGATTTTAAGCCTAAAATACATAGCTTTTGCCAACATGGAGAGAGTTGAAGGTGAAAGGGTGACACAGTGACATGGGCCTGAGAAGAAAGGGTATTGTTGTAGAGCAATGACTAATTCTGTCAAAATGCAAATGGGTGTCTAGAAAATGAAAGGCTGGGCTGGCTCTCCTCTGTGCTGGGGACTGACTAGTGCTGTAAGTGTTTTTCCAAGCAGGTGAAGTGGGGCGAGGTGTCACTGGCATGCAGGGCACTGGGCTGAGATGAGGATGTCAACCAGGTCCAGAGGCAGGTACCACCCCAGGACCTGAGCCTGCACATGCTTCTGGACCTGAGATTCTTTGGTTTCTTTGAAACCAGTCATCTTCTACACGCACACAGGGGTCTGTAAATTAGGGATCTAGTTTGAATTGGTGATGCAGTGATCAGTAGCATTAAACTGTGGTCTGTGGATGTCAATATGGGTAGCTTGGTTGGATTTTCTTCTGTTCATCTGTTTTGCAATCCTTTCTCCTATCACACATTCCACCCGCTCTGAGCAGAGAAATAAAGCAGAGAAATATGTTGAGTAGTAGCTCCTGTGCAGCCTTGCTGGGCTTTGAGAGTGGGCAATGCAGACCCTCCAAGTGCTGTTTAAGGCAGCTCTATCCCAGATTTGAACCAAGCCTCCATTCAGCAAAAGGAGAGGGAACTGCACCTTTCTCATCTGGTTGCTCATGAACCAGGTGGTGAGCAGTGTGTCCATCCTGATGCATGGAAATTAATATCATCAGAGACACCACACTGGGAAGAAGACACCTTCATTTGGCCCAATATTTGCTTTATGAAAATTCCCAGAAGTAGATACCTAAGAAAGCACTATAACAGTGCACATATAGCACGACACCTCTGTTCAGATACCGAAGGAGTTTCTAAGGTAGAGGCTGCCTCTGAACCCATGTTTAATAGGCACTAATGGCACCATCCTCCATGAATGTGTCTAATCTCTTCTGAGCTCATTTATGCTTTCGGCCTACGTGACATCCTCCAGTATTAAACATCACAATTTAATTATATTTTGTGAGAAAACGTACTTCCTTTCATTCCTCTGTAGATCTGGGCCTCCTAATTGTAAATAAGCACATATGGCAATTAATAAGTCTTTTTAAAATGAAGAAGGGAAGTCATGAAGCTGATCACACAGATCTGGCATGTGAGGCTGAACACTGAAATGTGGGAGTAGGCAATGCCGGAGGCCTGAGCAACTAAAGGTTGGGACTGACAAAATGGAATATTAGTACTTTACCAGACCGTGTGAGATCTACAGGCTTACAAGAAATAAAGAGAATAATTATGTGAAAACACGAGACTGTCAGAACAATGATTAATTGCATGATATACATTATCAATGTAGCTGTGGGTCATCATGCCGGTAACTGTGTATGATGAATGCCTGTAAATGAAGATTGGTTTAGCGTATTTCCTTTCCATTAATTTTCTTACCAAAACTTGAACTGCACAGTCTTCAAAATTTGTGTCTACTATGGATTTGTACCATTTTACGGTGGTAGAATATGTTCTTCTTTGTTCTCAGCCCTTTGTTATTGTTTCTATATACCACATTCTCAAGAGAAATACAGAACCTTATTTTGGCAGAGTGATGATCTAAACCTAGGCCAGCTTTTAATTCATGTATTAATAGAGAAATATGCAGATTTAACAACAGTGACTTAAAATTGTGCAGTTTCTATGCATAGGCAAGCTGCAGGGCTCCAGGTATGTCAAGACAGCTCACCCCTGAAGACTGTGAACAAACCTGGTGATCTTTACAGCAACCTAGCAAGCAAAGGGTGTCAGCACATCCTCGCAGGAGGGCAGCCGCTGCTGGCCTCCCCCTGAACAAGTGCCACGGGGACTCCAGCTCAGACCTGGCACTTCTCTTGCCAGCTTGCTTGATCTTTAACATCATTTTCTTGGCTAAGCAACCTGTGTCTACAGACTGCTAATTTCCTCGACCCCCTTCCTCCTGGCTTTGTGGCTTGCAAGGTGAGGGTCTTCCACTTGGTAACTTGGCTGGGGAGGACCCCACAGCTGGCTACCCTCACTCTGCCTCTGATCACGCCATAAAGCCCACCTCCGTGCTTTAAGCACTTTTAGAAAGGCAGATTTGCTTCACAGCACTCCTGTGGAGACAAACTGGAGAGAGGTGAATGGGCCCACAGCTTGTTTGATTTCATGGAAGAGCCTAATTTTCAGTATTCTGTTTTGGGAAAGAGCTTGTGGCTCTTGATCCAAAGGAAAGGCAGGGCACCCTCCTGCTATGCCACCAAAATGGGCTTCTTGAGGCCTGGTTTAAATACTTCCCCGTCTCCATCCCCGTTGCCTCAGCTGGAGTGGAGTCTTGGAGCCCTGCTGCATTTGCTCAAGTGCTGTGCCTGGCTGGGCATCAGACCTCAGCTGAGCTGGTGCCCAAAGATCTCTTCCTTAAGGCTTCTCTGTGTGGAGTGCAGGGGCCAACCTACCTTGGAGCCAACCCCGTCCTGAAGCTCTGACATCTGGTATCCTTCTGACAGAACAGTGCCTTAAATTCAAATCTCTTAACCTGCAAAACACCATATCTTCAAGAATACTGCTACTGCAGGGAGAGGAGAGGTGATGCTAAGGAGCTAGGGACAACAAATTCCCACAGAGCTGACAATAGGGTTGTTGCGTTTAGTAGGAGCTGTGCACAGGTTCCTGTTTCTGTGGGAAATTCCAGTGGAATTTCCATTCTGCGGAAGACACAGGAAAAAAACTTCCTGTAGCACAAGATAGCCAAATGTTCTGTTTGGCATGACTTACATTTACAATTTTATTTTTAATTTAAGATTTCTGAACTAAATAACTTGAGGATAAAATCAAATTATTCTAGACCAAATATGTTGCAACAGATGTTATAACTTTTCGAAAATGTTTTATTAACTGAAAGAAAGTGTTATGGAAGATCTTCCTGAGAGACATTTCAATATCAAGTTATGAATTTTTTCTAATTGAAACATTTTCTGACAGAAGATTTTAAGCACACTGTATATTTGTTTTGCATGTACTTTAAAAATGTTTTTAATGCATTTTTAGAATTTCAAAGCAAATGAAAGAAGAATAATAAAGGCAAAGAAACTCTTTCTGGCATTGAGAACATTTAGTAATAATGGGACAGTGCAAACCCAGAAAGTATTTTTAAAATGGCCTGTGCGCTCCTACTGCTTCACACTGAAAAATAATTGCTTTTGTAAGATATCAGCGTTATTTTATACAATGCTCAGATGTTACATTGCTTTAATTCATTTATGCTGACAATATTGTAAAAAACCCCTCCAGAAGTGCACAGGAGGGGGAAACTTCCTGGGGAAGTTTCACATCTCATGGACCATTTGTACCATTTACTTTTAACAGTAGAAGAGAGTTTCCTGTTTTCATATCTTTCTCTTTGGAGGGAGGAGAGTGGTTTGGTGACAAAGGAGCACTCCAAATACATCAGTGTTGCCAAGGCAGAAATATAAAGCAGTAATTTGAGGATCTTGAGGGCACTGTGCAGACTATTAAACTAATGGAACAGCTGTTGCTGACAGAGGGGCAAGGTTTTCAGGGCTTTGGGAAACTCTTGTAATTACTTTCTAGGTTTGGTAATATTGTTGCAAATGTTGGAAATTCAGACACTAACTGTTCAGCAACTAAATGTAGTGAGCATTTTTTGTGAAAACAACTGAAAGAGGAAGAGAGACACACACATATTTTCCAACAGGATGACGCCAAAAGCCATTTAATGGCCACTCAGAAAATGATGCCAACTCCTTCCAGACCACCAGGTCCTCCACTCAGGACTGCTGGCTAGTATTTCCATCTCAAAGTCTTCTGCTAAGAACATGCACTGGTTCCTCAAAAGGGTGGAACAGAGATCACTGTTTCTTTTTGGGGGTTTCATGCCCACTAGAGCATGAAATGCAGTCAGAGGATCTGCCTGCTCTACAGCAATGCTCTGGTTGGAGCCACGACGGGAGACGTAGGAGGTCTGGGACAAGAGCCCCATTCATCTTAAACCTAGTCTAGCAAGACTGACCTGTGAGGCTGTTGGGTGCAAACTCCTCTGTGTCTGACCATGGTATAAAAAACCCACTATCAACTGCTCTGAGGTCCCAATTCTGATGGTGTGGATAGAGCCTAGCAAACAGGAGCCTGGCTCAGAGCCTAGGGGACAGTAGATCTTTGGGGTGTAGGGAAAAGAGTAACGAGTTTCTGGTTGTTGATTGTTCTTACAGAGGAGGTCGATGTGTGCTAAACTGGAGGGATCACCAGAGCTTCCCCAAGAGCTGCATTTCTCTAGGCTGGTTGGATACTGAGTGGGTGTATTTGGATTTTAGCAGACCTGGGGTATTTAAGACCATATTTTGTCACAATAACAAATTTGGAGTGGCTCTCCTTTTGATCATCAGTGTTTCAAGGCAAATGTAAAGTTGAATAATGTGAAGGGTTGGTGACTTTTGAGTTTTGAATAGCTTCCATAATCTCCATAATCTTCCATAATCCAAAAGTCCATTTTTCCCCGTCTAGATCCTGTGCTTCTACCTGACAGTGACAACACAGTACCTGCTACTAGGACTTGTTTCAAAGGTTTTGTGATTTGGGCAAATACAACAGAAACTGCATAAAATTTTTACTTATTTCTACATAGGTCACTAAAGGAACTTCCGTCTGTTATGAAATACTTATTTTTCAGTACCTCCTGCATGACTGCTAGGTCAGAATCTCATTGGTCTGGATCTTGTACGAATCCATGGAATAAACAGCAGTTTTTGATTTCCAGACTCAGAACGAAGCTCTTGAAGCAAAAGTCTGATTTTCACTGTAAATGCCTAGTACCTCCCCTTCTGAATCTACCAGAAATTTCTGGAACCATACAATCAGACTTCCTTTTTTTTTTTTTTTCAATTTTCTAAAATGATAACAGAGAACTTTTAACAAAAATGCATACAACTGAAGCCACTGCACAAATGAGTGTAGATAACACAGAAAATTAAGAACTGAAGGGCTGTATTTATATCGATTCTGTTTTTTTGCTAATAATTATATGGCAACAAAATGCTAAACTAATAGTACCAAATACAAAAGAAGGAGGAAAAAAAGTCAATACTTATTATATTCATACTCAGAATGGTCAGATAGATATGACCAGTTTCTGACACATTTGCCAATATTTCCTTCCCCCCCCCCCGTTAGCAGCTGTCAGACAAAACCTGATGACTGGACACAAAGGGACAAATCCATCCAGAGTATAACTTCAGAAGAATGACTCCAGGGACACATTCAGTCCATTATGGAGAGCAGGGAAAGCAGGCTGACTGGCATCTCTCCGATGTTACCCAATCATATTTAAAGATGGAGAAATTATTTTTAGCACATGCTGTTTACACCCCCACCCCCACCCCCAAATGTATGCACAGCAGTCCACACTGTATTTTCAGGAATATGACTGTCTTTAAAAGATAAGATGCTTGGTTGTGGTTTTTTTTTGGTTTGGTTTGGTTTGGTTTTTTCCTTCTGATTTTTTTACGGATTTATAGGTTGAGGGGAAGTTCCTCTTGGTGGGGGAAGTTTTTTTTTTTTTTTTGTCTGGGTCTGTTCTAAGAATTAGCCTATCTTATTTAGAATAAGAAGGATGGAATCTGCAGGTGTTCAGTTAACTTAAAGTAAAATGTGAAAGCTGGTGTCATTACAGAAGATTAGGAAGATCTCTTCAGGCTGCACCTTGCCTTGGGAAACTCTTCAGAAATGCCAGTAGATCTATTGGGGACACTGCCAAGACCAAACCTAGAACAAATCCTCCTATGTGGAACCAAATATACTTGTTTATAAGTGAACTTCCTAAGGTCTCTGAACTTTAGTACTTATAAAATTGTCTCCTTGGAAGGCCAATGGGCTGCAGCTGGAGCAAACCTGTTGCTCTGTGCTTGTGCAGTGGCACATCCGGAGGGGTCCAGGCTATGACCAAGCCGCTGAAGTGCTGTGGCAATGAAGAACATGACTCTGTTCCTCGCTCAAACCTGTGGTTTGCTCTCCTTTTTTTAAACTAACTTTTTCAAATAACAGCTATGGGCTTGAAGGGGCTGATGCACTGAAGCTTGCCATACAAAAGATAGGCTTGCTAAGAGAGGAAAGGTTGCTACGTGTGAGAGGATATATCTTCAAGTCTTTTAAAAGCAAACTCCGAGTGAACCGAAGCTAGGATGTGAAACCAGATGGTTGCTCTGATGAGGTACCGTGGTGTTTTGTGACCCTGCTTCACGCAGGATGCTGCCACGTGTCCTACACTTCAGAGCGACAAAAGAAAAGGGAAGGTCACAAATGGCCACGGTACCACAGTCTTCCTCTCCACGTAGAGTTTTCTGAAGAGGTATGTGGCAGATAGCGCTACTGATAATGTAACCAGCTGTCCAAAATTCATTTATACCAAGGCAATTTGTGTTGTATTATGCCGCTGAGAACCGAGAATGTTACAGGAAAATGTCTTTGGCAAGCAAAATACAGGTTTATTTTAAATCTTACTTCTAAATTAAACGGTGCTGGATTATGTCTGGGTTATATTAGCGTTCACCTTTGGGGATGATGCTTGAACTGTGAATCTTTGCTTATCAGATCCATACTAGACAGGCCGCTGTCACCGTCTTTCTCGCCGTCACGATTCCGATGGGGACACTGATTGCAGCAGGCAGTGTTACAAACATTAACTTTCTTCTTTACCCGGGGCTCGGGGAGGAAGCCGGCCCCGCCGTTCCCAACGGCTCCAGGGCCTCCCTCGGGCGCCTTTACGACCCTCGGCGCAGCTCTAGGCCGCTCTCCGCCATCCCCCCGCGCCCGGACGGTGCGGGTTGCCCGGTTTGACCAGCGCCAGGAATTAAACCCGCCCCGTTACACCGCGCGGGAGCGCCGAGCACCGCGCAGGATGCGCGGGCCCCGCCTAGGCGCGTGACCGAGCACGTGCCGGGGCGGGGGGGGGAAAGCATGCAATGCTCGCGCAGGGGGGTGGGCGGGCGGGGCGCGCCCCCGGGGCGATGACGAGCGTGATTCGGTCAGCTTTGGAAGGCTCGACCTCCCGCGACGTCACCCCGGCGCGCGGCCGGGGGGCGGTGCTCCGGCCGAGCCCCTAGGGGGCGCTGCCGCACGCCTTTTGCGCGGGCCGGGCGCGCGCCCCCAGCGGGGAAAGGCGCTGCCGCAAGCGCCAGAATCCCAGAAAAAAGCTCTAACGGCGATAGGAAAGATGGTTTGTTTGCTTGTTTGTTTGTTTATGTGGTGGGTTCCTCTCCTCCCTTTTTTTTTTTTTTTTTTTTTTTTTTTTTTTTTTTTTTTCCCGCTAAGGACCATTGTTTTGGCGACTACACAAAGCCCTTGAGCCAGCCGGAGGGTCACTGACCGCACGCGGGGAAACGCGGCTTCCGTGCCCTTCCATAACCGCTCCGTTCCGAGAAGTAACCCGCAGCCAAGGAAGAAGGAAAGGTGTCAGAGCCTCGCGTGGGGCGCCCGGCGTGGGACTCGGGACGGATTCGCCGTGTCTCCTCCCCCGCTCCTCTCTCTCCCTTCTGCTTTGACTACAACTAGTTCAAAAGACTTCCCTGTGCTTTTTGAATAGTTCTGAGCACTGCTGAAAATGCAGATGCTGAGTGCCCCCACTTCAAATCAAGGGAGCTGTGGGTAAAATAAAGCCCTCGAGAAGGTTCAGTACTTCATGAAATCTTATGAAAAGTACAATTTTCTGAATTAAGACGTTAAATAAGATAACTTAGATTTCAGACAGATTTCACCCCTCCTCTTCCCCCCCCCCCCCCCCCCCTCCAATTTATACCACATAATTTTGGACACTGGAGATATTGGTAGGGTATTATGTACTTTCTAACTCCAATACTTTTTAATTGCATCAGTACCTTTGGGATGGATCTCACTTAGAAGTTGTCCTGTCTTTCAGCTAATAGTGTATAAAGTTTGCCTCAAATAAATATGGATGCTCCTGTCCTAACTGTGAAATCAAAGTCTGCCGCAGTACTAATCTGGCTGTTGGAAAATAAAAGAATATAAACAAAAAAGTCAGTGGCTTTAATTTATTCAGACTACAAACAAGTCAGTAAACTCCTGTAAATGTTTGGGATGTGTCAATGTTTTCCTGAATCTGTCAGTTATGGTTTTTCAGGGCACAACTCGTATTTGTTTGCAGACACAGGCAGGGCAGACAGCGTGCTCTGACGAGCTGCAGGCACAGGCTGCTTCAGCAGATTCCAGGGATTTGCTCTTGCTGTTTATTCCAAAAATAAGCACATGGCCTCCTAATAAATGTTGTATGGAAATATGGCTCAGTCATTTCTACATGAGATTCTAATTCATTCATTTAAAGATGTTCATTTTGTAGTGTATGCAAATTTGCATATGTAATTCAGCAAAGGCAGGAGCAATCTTTTATTCTCATCACTTCTGACATTTTAATCAATGATTTATGTCTTATTCTTACATTTATTAGCCCTCCCTCAGAATGCTAAGGCAGATTATTATGCATTGATATTTCTATACATATATAAAGCTCATTAAGACTCTTTGACAGAAGGATGGTCAAAGTGCAGAAACAGGGGGCAGGCATTTGAGGGCTTATGCTTTACCTTCTCTACAGGCTGGTTGTGCTCATTTGATAAACAACTTCCCCGTGTCACCCTCATTCCATCTGTACAATAGAGATAGCAGTGCCCGAACTCAGAGGTGCGACTAATTGGAGTTTTTAAAGCTTCTTGAGCTCCCTGCCTGGAAGCTGCTATATAAATATTCTTCTGGTCACAAAGAAAATTAATGAAGTACAGTCCTATGTAACGAGATATCATCCGCTATTTCTAGCTTTTGTCTGCGTTTAAAGGTGGCTGCAGAAATGGTATCCTCTTCTAGAGACTAACCCTTGTAGGTATTCACAGTCACATACTCACTGACTTTTTGACAAAATACAGCTTTTACTGCTATTTCCTTCATCTGACTTTGTTGGCTTTCCAGATCTGAGGGACTAAACTGGATTTTACTACCTCCTAGGCACCATCAACAGAATAATTTATCTAGTCTCAATGCCAATCAGTCACTCCTCTCTAAATCCTTGGAGGGCAGTTGAGTCGCAAAGATGATTGGGAAAGGCCGAATTGTAAGACACAGAATTACAGAGGAGTCTTTTTAAAGGCTCGATTTAACCTACAGACCTTTATGGCTGGGATGAAAGTGTGAATAGAAAGAAATCAGCCGGGATCTCAGATCCCATTTTGAGTCTGAACCAGTTCTCTGTATTTAGAAGAGTTATTTATGATGAAAGAAAAAAACAAGGGATTTTTTCAAAAATATAATTTCAACTTAAAGGGTAGAAATATGGCCCTGCAAGTCTCTCAGAGTTAGATCTTTGCCTATGTGATTTTTGGAAATACATTTATATTCCTATATGCAATAAAGACAGCCCTGTGCCCTGCAGGGATCCAGTTCTAATTTCCAGAAGTGTAAATCCATTGATGGTACTTGTCAAAAGCAAAATCCCAAGCATGTTTACACTTAAAAATGGGAATTATAAACTTATACTTTGTGCATAGGGGGGTTACGTTTGGTAAATGCCACACCATAGTCCTGCACAACACAGGCATATGTGAAAAATCTGTTCTTTATGAATGCAGTATGGCCGCTGCATGCAGCTGAAGTTCAAGGTGTCCCTGTAAAAAGAAAATTTCTGGAGGACATTAGAAGTCGCAGTTCAAACTATTTTCAACAGAGTAGTTTATGAGTTGCCTCTGCTGCACACTCCAGTCTGCATCCTGTGTTTGAGTGAATCCATGTGACTGCAGTTACTGACTAGTTGGCCCAAAGTAAGGATGGCAGCCACAAGAGACCAAGAATATACAACTGGATATTTTCATTATAAGAAAGTCCAGCCTGACACCTAATGCTACTCAGGTATTTTTATGAATCCTATGACTGTCAAATATACTCAGGTAATTTTGATGACATGCTGTCAAGCCCAAGATAATGGAGATAAACAGGATAAACAACTTGTATTATGAGTTTATTTCAAAAAACAAGTAACTATAGTGATACTTAGAAAAAGAAACATTTTTGACATTCATCTAAAGCTAAAGATGCTAAAGGGACATGTGTATGTATCCCTCTGTTCTTGGACATGTAGCTTAAAAAAGTCCCAGTTGCTACTGGTGAAGAAATCAAAGAAAAGTGAGGAAAAGAGGGACTGTAGTATTTTAACAATCTTGCCTCTTCTAAAATCATTAGTCAGACTCTTGTCTTTTCTCCTAAGCAGACTATTGTAAGAGCAGCCTAGTTCCACAATGCCAAGGATAGACACCTATCTTGAAAATAAAAGAAAAAACATTGTTCTCAAAATGCCATGATTCCAGGGGCTGGAGCTCTAAGAAAGCCACTGTTTGTCCTCCTCTTCTCTCTCCTGACAGGTGGGAAAGAAAGCTCCAGTGTTTCATACTGTCAGGAAATGCAGTTAATTCTCAACATTGCCAAAACATTTCCTATTCCATATTATAAAAGCATTAAAAATGGTTTTAAAATTTTTTTAAAATTTTTCAATAATTTTATTTTATACAAAATGTGGAAGACGATAACAGGGCTTGAAGTTCTTTTTTTTTTTTTTTTTTTTTTTCTGGTTTATGTTGTTACTCAGGCCAGACCTCAGACCTCAGCACCACACAGAGTTGGCAAAAAGGAATGAAGGGAAGAAACTCACTGGAATGGTTTATTATTTTGTGATCTTTATCCTACACCACCCTCCTACCTTACACTTTCCAAGGGGCAGTAGCACACTGACTCACTGAGGAATTATCTGAAGAATAAGAGATTGTCCAGCATCACCCCCTTCAAAGGGAAGCTGATAAGCAGCTACTGCCTGTCAGGTAACATACCCTGCCTGAGACAGGTCCTGAGTTTAACCCTCCTTGTCCAAGGGCTGCCAAGACAAGACACCCAGAGCTCTCTCTTTTCCCTCTGCTGCCTCACCGGGTCCTGCGGGAGGGTCCCTGTGGCACAGACCATGTCCCCTCCTGGCAACTTCGCCTTCTGCACCATCCACTGGTCCAGGATACTCTCTGGGTATGGGCTTCATCCGGGCATAGGGTCTCTGCTACACCTCTGATTTCAGGTCTGGAAGGTCTGGGCAGGAGAGCAGAGAGCTGACCCAGGGAGTCCCACAGCCAGGGCAGCCCCCTCCCTCCTCAACCGTCACTCCTCTATCAGCAGATACCTCACTGCATCCTCCCACCTAGCAAACGCTCTGCCAGAGGAACCTTCCCCAGCACTTCTGAGGGGTTCCTCAGTTGGTAATTAAATAAACAGCACTGCAAATCTGAATTAATAGTAAAAATGGTAAATACAAAACCTAAAGGAAAAAGTATGCTGGAGGGATGGATATAGTCTGCACCAACCTCTCCAGCCATTTGAACATTTCATAGAAAGCTGCACTTCTAGAAGGTTTGATATGTTTGCCAGTATCCGCACAGGCCCTAGTGATTTATTTTTTGGTAGTAAGTAGTACTCATTCATTGAACTTCAGAGTTTTCCTGTGTGGTTTTAAAAGTAATTTGGCCAGAGGTAAGAGCTGCAGACCCCATGGGCTGTAGCCAGCATTTGTTTCACATAAATCATAGCTTGCTTTAGGTTACATTTTCTTTGGAATGGGAAATTAATTTGTTTAGTAATGTTGGTCTGGGTGCATCAAATTGGACCATATCGACACTGGTAACAAAAACAAGCCCACAGGCTGCTCAGATCAGTAAAGGTAAATGGTCAAATGACTTTGTGCAGCCATAATTCTAAAGGTAGATGTCTGATAAGTTAGTCAAAGCTTCACCTTTCATGAGCTATCAGTTCATACATTACTCTTGACATGAAAAGGGCCTCATTCCCACAGTGTTAGCACCAGAAGGTTTTTTTATTCTTAAAAATAGCATCTGTGCACAAGATAGTCTTGGAAATATTATACCAGCAACCAATATCTTACCAAATCAGACCTTAAGAATAGTTCTCCTGGGATATTTGAGTTAATTTTGTAATTGTACTACTCATTCACTGAAGTCACACCTTTCAAATCAAACCTTAATATTAAATCCAAGCAAAAGAAGCAATCACGCTTCCAGCTTTTAACAGTAAGATGAAATAAGCTTAATTATTCAGTAAAATTATTTATGGACAAGTGGCTTCTTGGTAGCCTTTGTCATCATTATGTCTCAGACTAACAGAACAATTTTAAATTAAAATTTTCTTGGCTAATTTATTAATTATATGGTATCTCTTTTTAAAATTTTAATGCTGCACTTCACAGCACTATAAAATAATTATAAGGAACAAGAGAGTGGTCTCATTAATGAATGACATGAGGATGTTCCCTCTGTTCCTAGAGCAGGCGTTACCAAAACCCTGCTGGTGACCACTGCGGGTGGGCTCCCAGGCCTGGAGTCCCAAAGCTTTCCTCATTTGCTTTAACATGGAAGTAATCCTGTCAAAAAAAGCTATCTCTAACAGATAATACTGGATATGGATCCAGATATTGTGGTACTCTCCTTCCATTGACTTAGCTGAACGATTAAAAATTTAGGAAGAGTAAAGATATCTCTGCCCCCAAACTTTAGTTCTCTTTACAAATGAAAAGGTTGCACCACCATGTTACAATGCATTTACCTCCTGATTTGGTAATTTTTTGTCTATTGTCAAGCTTTAATAAGCCTGGCTGCATTGATGGAATTAATGACACTAGACGATCAAAGGTGCTAAAGTGACCCTGGCTTTGTACAGCATTAAATAATAAAACAATGTACAAGGTTTCAGATGCAAGAACTTCAGCCTCCTTATTCTGATGATCTTTTAATGTTAAAAGGAAGGAAACATTAAGTAGAGCGTTGAGATGTGACTCATTAAACTTTTTATTCTAACACCATTTCTTATAAATGTTTTCTATAATTGAAAAGAAATAAGTAAATTCTACTGTTTAACATTTTCTTTTCATCCCTTCTTCGACAGGAAAGAGGAGAAAAGAAAGGAGAGAAGAGAGAGAAGTAAATGCAGAGCATTAAGAAACTGTTTTGTGTGCTGCTGCTGGGTTGTCTTATTTTTCTCTTGGTAGACAAATAAGTAACCTGCACACTGGGAAGGAGAGACAGTAGGGACAAAGTGCAGCTAGTACCAGCTCCAGTGTGCAACCTGGTGAAAAGCAGGGGCAGTAACCGCTCCTGGCAGCCACTCTGACTCCATCGTGGTTGCAAGGCCACACGCCTGTACCACATTTTTACCAGCAGTGACACTCATGCCAGCTGTCAGCCTGGTTTAGGAGAGACCTAATGGCCAGGAGACCTTGCGTCCATGAGGCCCGTGGGTGCCCCAGGGGCTCCCCTGGTCCCCAGCCTCAGCTGCGGCTCCACAGGGAAGGATGTGCTTCCACATGCACAAGCAGCACATGGCTCTAGGCTGCAAACATAAGTGCAAGGGAAAATCATGGCATACAGACATACCTCATGTGCGATCACCCCCTCTGAGGCTTGGCGAGCTTGTACCAGACAGAGTCAGGTTGCTTATGGTATTGATTGTAGTTGTGCTCCTGCTCACATCAGGTCACAGCTTTATCTTTTCCTTGGGTGGAAATTTTTTTTCCCTGCAAGACTGACTGGGAGGGTTGCTGGGTTTGAGTTTTTTTGCACATGCATTTTAGCATTTGAAATGCCCCATCCCAATGCTTGATTAGCATTTTGCTAATTTTGTAGCTGCCACCTGCTATTACTAGAAGATATAAAGAGCAACTGTTCCCCATCCACTTTTTCTATGCTATTCACAATTTGACTATATCCTCCTTATGCTGTTTCTGTTCCATGCTAAAGAGTCTTAGTTTGTTCTTACTCCCTGTAATGGAGATACTCTGTTTACTCACTCCTGACACTATGCTCTTTTCCAGTTGTCCTGTTGTCTTGCTGAGTCTCTCTTCACCACTTCTAGCACGTAATGTTTTCTAGCTATTTATATGTCTGTACTACATAGTTTACAATCAAACTAATTTGTCTATATCATTTAGTAGAAATTCTGTCTCCTTATACACATGCTAGTATTCAAAGGATACTACTTCTGCAGTATCTAACTAATACCCAAACGTCCTGATAATAATCAGAAATGGACAAATCAGCCATCACATCCCAAATAGATCTCAGCATGCAAGCGTTGATTATGTAGAGCTTAATACATATGAGTTCATGGGAAATCAGGCTGTTTTTTCTTGAAAGTCTACAATGTAAAGTTTAATTCCAGCCACTACACAAGAATATGTGCAGACAGGAGATGTAAGGCTTTGTTGCTCTCTTCATTCAAACTGGGGTACAAGCTACTGAAAAACTGAACAAAATATTATGCTTTTAGCCCTTCCTATTAATGGCTTGTCTCACTTTTCTACCTGTTTTCACATTGCAACAACTCATTCCAATACATGATCAGAAAAAGAAAATGGAGACATTATGATATCGAGGAATTGCTCATCTGAGTTTAATAGCTCTATTTTTATAATTATTGATTGAAAATCACTTTCTCTGGGGGCTGTTGAAATACATTTTCATGATACATTTTGCACTAAAAATGCCAATACTTACTGTTCAATAATCCTGCCTTTAGTTTGCCGAGTCCTTCATCTGCTAAAAGGAGGCTCCTTTGTGTAATGCTCCTTTGTGCATCACACAAATACACCTTGGTGTAGCAATCATTTGTAGCAGGGCTGTCTCACAGTGTCATTGAGATGAGGCAGATTAGAGAAGATGCTAACTTTAAGTGAACAACAAATGATCCAAGGGGACACACGATTACCAACCACTTGATAATCGCCGCGTGATAAGATCACTGTGGCTTGATTGCATGTCAAGGCTGTATGATACTGCTTGTGCTGTGGCGCATCCTAAAAGGCACCAAGAATGATCTGATACAGAGATCTGTGAGAAAAATATTTGCTGAATTGATGTATAGTTTCTATCTCTTGGATTATCCGAGCTGTAGCATTGTGTACAAAATGCAACAGTAATCCTTTGCCCGAGCGTGGCAATCTGGGATATCTCATCATCATATGGTGTTTCTTGGAAGCCAGGTTCTGCCCAGCTTTAGCGTAAGAACGGGGGCCAAAGGGTGCCTCTGCCATACAAGGCCATGAGCCACTCGCCTTCGTATCAGCAGCCTCCGGCCCAGGGGGATGTAACTATGAACACTCCCGGTGAAACAGTAAGCGGGACTACAGATCTGAGAGAGAGGGGGACTGTCACGCTGGTGCAACTGCTGGTGCAGCGGCAGGAGAGCAAACAGCAGGGAGCTGTGAGGGGGCACCAGCCCCAGTGACAGGCTGCAGCCCGGCTGGCAAAGAGTCTTTGGGCAGGGACTTGTGCTGCCTCCCAGGTAGGGAGCAGAGGGGACACCACCACCCAACTGCCTGCATGCTAAAATTGGTCCATCGAGATGTTGCTTCCCAGGGTTGCTGTTTCTTCCTTTACGTTTCATAGAATATTTGTAGGTTTCTTTCCCATTGCTATTATGTGCACCGGGTAGTGCTGAAGCCTGCCATGGTTTAGGAGCTGAATCCTAAGGAGCCACAAAACTGGTGAGTCTCAAAAGGCATGTTGCTGTTTAAGATTGTCAGGCATTTTTAAATTGTGCAGTCAGCAGAAGTTTTAGTACATAGTTGTGATTTTTTTTTTTTTTTGTATGTGCCCTGAAAAGTTTTGCTCCCAAAGGATGTTGATTAAAAATTTTAATAGGGGTTTTAACAGCCAAGCTACCTGAAAATGCTCAGCCTTTAAGTACTGTCCCCAGCATTAATAAAATTAGTGGGAATACACTCCGCATTTGTGTAACAATTATCCCCCAGTTTCTATTTTGTTACTCTAGATCATCTTGCTTTCTTCAAGTGTCCTGTCTCCATGATTTATTGCTAGATCTGCTTTGTCACCATCTGCTCTGCTGTTGCTCAAGAAAGAACAAATCCCCAGAAAACATTACTGTCCAGACTAAGCACCATATAAGCATCCTTTGCACATTCAGCCAAACATTGACTAATGGCGAGCTAAACTATAGTCACAAATTCCCTCCTTTCCTGTTCACTACAGCTCAAATTCAAATCAAAAACCTGGTGGAATTCAGCTATCTTCCTTGGGGATATAGGTTACCATCTGTCTGGTTTCCAGTGTTACATTTAAAAAACATTTGTCCCATTTTCATAAACCATCCTGCTGCACAGCAACCACTTTAATATCTAATTACACAGCATTATGTATCGCATATGTCACAACCAGAATAATTTGACCTAAGTGTCTGTTATCTAGTCTAGTCTGTTTCGCTATTTTAAATTACGTTATCCAAACACCTACAAATCCAGAAGTATGCTTCTAGCTAATGTAATTAAAAAAAATAAAATAAGTAAATATTGAACTGCCTGAGGAATATTTTTGATTTAATTTGGTGATTTATATAAGATTTTATTTCAAAAGCAAGCTAGATTTTAAACTAAAGGTTAATGTACTTACCATCGCATTAAAAAAAATAATCCAAGTTAGTAAAACCAGGCAAGAGAATAGCAAAACTACCAGTTGTTACACTGCCCACATGAACATATACAAACACAAAAAATACAACAAAATAAATTAGTCTTCCCCACTGCTCAAATCTTCCTGTCTGTCCCCAGAGTCCTGTGCAGAGGACAGACAATCATTCTGTGGTCAGTTTGGGGAGAGCCTCTTCCGAGGCCACATCTACTCGGGGGGCTTGACACGAAGCCAACTCAAGTCCGCGGGAAGGTTTCTCTGTTGATTCCACCAAGCCGTGGTGCTGTCAGGGACCCCTGGAGGGGGGGCTGGGGAGAGACAGCCAAACTGCACCAGAGCCACATCCCTCCTCCCTGGCCAACCCAGGTGTCATCACTAACCGCACCTCTGAGCACCTTTACAACACAGTGAGCTCTGGGAGCACTGTGATTTCAAGTGCACATGAAACCGCTTGATACCAAAATCCCATGGGGTGGTGGCATTCACCATCCTAGACCAGCAGCTTGATTTACAACACTTCGTCCAGCTGTGCTGTATTTCTGCCTTGCTCATGCAGGGATGATGCTCCAGCAGTGGAGGGATAATGCCTACAGCACCTGGCTTCTCCCCCTGGCCAGGATCTTTTTCCCGCCAGAAAAATGCTGAACAGATCAGAGTTGCCATAAACACAGGCTTAGAGGGTTAATGGACTGTAGGTCTTCAGGGGCTTGCTGAGGGTGGGTGATAGGGAAAGTCTTGGGAGACTCCATTCAGCTCCTCTGGGAGAGCGCCCAGCTGAAGAGTGGGATGAGAGTGTCTCAGGAGCTGAGGCTCAATGAGAGAGGAAATAGAGAGATGTGTAGGGAAAAAAAAAAAAAAAAAAATCCTTCCTTATTCTATCCAGAAACTCAAGTAGAACCCTTGGCCAAAACTGCTGTTATCCAGCACTAAGTTGTGTCATACTTTCTACTGCTGTCAGGTCCTGGAAGATTCAGGCAGTACTTCCCATGGCTACCCTGAGGAGAACAGTTGCAGCAGACCTCTCTTGAGATGACAGATGATGGATGCTAGCAGGTTTTGTTTTGAGCACAATTTTTTTCCATCTGTATCTAGTCAGAAAGCAGCTATCTTGTTCACAGCTATTTGTCTAAGAAAAGCTATAAATTTAACTAAAGGTCATGGGGAACATACACTCCTGAAGGTGGTAGGATACTTCCCTGTAATCACACCAGTTCTGCCTGCACGGAATCTGAGGCAAATTACTCAGAAGTCTCCCTCAATTTCTCTGAGTCTTACAGGTAGATATGAGATAGTTAGTCCAAAGAAAAATGTTGATGATGGAGTCTGTAGTGTAAGATTCTTCCCCAAAACTCAGAACCACCTTAGAAGAACATGCACCATCAAGCTCATCCCAGCCTGTCTCCGCTGAATTGCCTCTGTGTTCTTCCACGTGAGGAGGACTCCAGCTGCTCTGCAAAGAAAAGGTCTGTTCCAAGGAAGCTGTATCATTGCAGTGAGGGAGAAACGGTTTTCCTGAATATATAGAGGCATCTTGAGAGACTTTGTCATTCCTAGAGCATGAGTGTCCTTTGCGTAAGGTGTATGACTGGGCAAAGAAGGCTCACTTCCCCCAGGACCGTGCACATAAGCAAGCATCAGTTGTCTGGCAGCAGCATCCTAAACGCAGTGCAGACACTTGGCCAGGCTGCCCGGGGCTCAGAGGGAGAGGCAGGAGTGTCAGGGATGGAGGCCTACGTGTGGTTGAAACTGCCTATCTTTTGCAAATGGTGATTATTCTTGTTATATTATTGGTGTTAAACTGAATTCACAGTAGTAAATGCCAGATTTTATCAGACAGAGAATGATGTCATTTAGGAAATGGACATTGAATTCTCAGGAAGAATTGAAACAAAAAAGGGAAAGTTTGTAAATCACTTGGAGAACTTGTTCTATTCTACAGACATTCCCATAGGACAGAAAAAGCTCTTTGTAGGAAAAACTGCACAGACATCATAAAACATTTCATTATACTGCAGAGCTAGTCAATGAGATTTAGAAAATATTCAGACATCAATAGCAAAGCCTATTTGCTAACTACCCCCAGTGGTAATATTATACTATCAGGTGCAGCTAGCTGGGAGAAAAATAATCTGATATCTATTTAAATTTACCTGCTGTTTCAGGACAGATTATCTGACCAAACTCAGTATGACTGAAGTTATCTCAGAGGAGACCTCCTGAGCTGTATGATATTCGAACCAACATCTGAATGAATAAAAAAGAATGTATGCAAGTATCATAATTTATAAAATATTTCATTATAAGTCTATCAGTGGATATCTTATCTCCTCAACTAACCAATAAACAAATAAATACAGAAGGAAAGAGTTCTCTACATTTAACTTTGCACTTTTGCTGAGCTACAGAATTTATAACTTTATGCCCAGAACTTAATTTACACATTCACTTTTGAGCACATTCGCTCATACAACAACTGTGATTGCCAGAGCAATCATGCTTGCAGCCAAGGACCAAAATAATCCTCCATTTATGACTTGCTTATGCACAGAGGTCTAAGCACTCCAGTAAAGGCAGGATTTGACAGTTCATCCCACTTCTCATCATGGAATTAATCAGGACAACTGATGGGAAGACAGGCTACCCATTTAATAAGCAGATAATAGTAATGAGTTTTGCACACATAAAGAGACAGTATCTGATGTCCCTGACCTGTATCATAGGGCAGAAGTCAAAGGTTTGTATAAACTTATGAGAGATGAGAGTGGAACAAAACAAATAAATTATCTGTATGATTAAGTTGTCTCATGAAGGTGATTGGTCACAAGAGGCCACTGGCATAAAAAAGTCTTGGCTCTAGCATGGTAAGGGAGCCGCTACTCTTGGTACCTACACGTTTTCCATAGACATTCCTGTGTCACCAGTTTCCTACTCCTGCTCATGTGCCATTACTTCAACAGAGGGATGTGCAAGTTTGATCACATGGATACTGCTATTTTATTTAGCTGAATTAGGGTTCAGATAAGTCTCAGGATGTCTACAAATTCTTTTTGTGTCTGTGCTGACTCTCCACATGGCTGCACAAGGAACTGAGCAGACGTGTTCAGTCCTCTCACTTCCAATGGTTTTGAGTGCAGTGCTTTTTGGGGCCAGCTGATAACCAGATTACCTGCTATGCCATTTATTTAGAGAAAGATATGAATAAATCTTCATAAACCCCCTAAATTTATCTAATCTTTCATCTCAAAGTGATGGGAATACTCTACAGTATTCTTTGTGTAAACCTGAAGTATGCACTAAGACAGGATGTTAATTCCATTTTATGATTGATGGTAAATGCAAGACAGAGAATACACATATATCCGTCCCAAAACATACATTAATAAATTTCATGAGTGTTTTAAGAATTTCAGATGACCAAAACTAAAAGCTATCAAGTGTTCTTTTATGATTTTAAAGACTGATAATTATTTTAGTGTCTCAGTCTCCATGCAACTCTGTCCTGGTTGGGGCTGGCCTAGAGTTCCCGTTGGTCGGGCAGCGGGAGGAGCTGCAGCCCCCTGAGACCCCAGGGGCTCCCCAGGGCCCAGTGCCCTCACCTGTGTGCGGGGGCGGGGGGAGCACAGCTGGAGGGCTGGGCACCGATTGGCCGATAGTCCATGTCACGTGACATTGTGCTCACTATATAAAGGCAGGAGGGGGCCGGGAGGGGCTGCTACTTCTGGGAGTGTGGCTGTGGGGCCTTTGTGTTGGGGATCGCCGGCTGGGAGCAGGTGGGTGTTGAGCAGCTGTGTGGTACATTACCTGCTGATACTGCTGTCAGGGTGTTGTTCTGTTACTGTTATTAAACTGTTTTTATCTCAACCCGTGAGTCTCCCTTTGCCCCTCTGGTTCCCTCCCCATTCCCAAGTGGGGGGAGGGTGGGTGAGCGGCTGCGGGGCGTTTAGCTGCTGAGTGGGCTCAAACGACGACAAACTCCAACTAAATAAAAAGCCCTGGATGCTACAATAAACTTGAGAATATGAAAAGTGTCTTCAAATTCAAACATGGCTTCTGTTAACCAGAAGTTTCCCAAATTCTGTTTTAGGAAAGTATTGATAAAATCTGCTTGGTTAGCTAGTAAGAAGGTATTAGAGTGAGTCTGAAGAACACAAATGCATCTTTGATTACTAGCCAGTACGACAAAATGAGCTGTATTAGTAAAAATGAACCTGAGCATTTCTATTTTTACTGTGCTAAAGACTGTGATTTCCCAAAGCATGTTTTTAATACCTAAGGGGTATTTTATGGAGGGTGTGGGAACAAGCCGTTATGAAGTCTGTGAATGGTCCAGCATCTGCAGCTGTGAATGCCTGGTGACTGGGTAATGATGGGAGAACTACCAGTGCTTCATATAAAAATGGGAGTTTATATGTTGTCTGAACTCTTAGGGGTAAAGACCTTGCAATTTGCTACCATGCAGTTTTGCAGAATACTTTCCTCATACTTAAATTGAACTCTTAGGTGCTTGTGTAACAGAGTAATAATGACTAACCATACAGCATGTGAGCTGCAGAACAAAAGTTTAGGTTAAGAAAAAGACAGATAGGTGACTGTAGAGAAGTACAGTAATTCATAATTTGAAAATTGTACTAAAGAGTGAAGCTTCTGAGCAAATAAAAAACTTCTCACAGAAATGTAAGATTAACTCTTACCTAGGCTAATCTACATGGTATTTAGCTGTTTTACTCCTTGGTACTCTAAAGAGTAGGATTCGCAGTAGGTCTATTAATCAAAGTGAAAGAAGAATAAAATCTTCATACTCAGCCAGGAAGGCATCAAGTCAATATCAAAATCATAACATTTTAAGTTAAAGTCATCTATCTGGACTTCGGAAATGTTTAGACTACACAAGCAAAAGTTAAAACCCAAACATTTGAACTAGGCTGATAACAAATTATCCTTAATTAAGACTGAAGTCAACAATCTGACACTGAAGAAATTTCTAGGACCCTGAGCCAAAATTCTAAAGCAAGATGTCCAAAGTAAGTTCATAATAATTCATCATCAATTTGAGATGAGATAAGCTCACTGGAGGAAGCCAAACGTGGATAAGACAGGGGACTACAGGCAGACTGTACGATAAATATTAATTTCTCTTCTGAGAGGGAGGCTAAAGGGGATTCAGGATTCAGCTAATTTAGGACTGTTTTTTATAATTGGATAAACAGTAATTTAGGACTAAGGCTATTAACTATTACTGATGTTGTCAAAGATTTGTGTTGAGATAGCATTAACTATCGAACCCAGCTGTTGAACTCAGCTGTGCTAGGCTGTGTCCCAGCACATAGTAGTGCCAGCCCTTGCTTCACCTACCTCTTAGTCTGAAACCCAGAAGTTTATTGCTACAAGAGATGTACAAACAGCCTCAGTAACAAAGTAATAAACACGAGTGGGATGTACTCAGTTCATAGCCATTCAGTAGCAAAGATCTCGGCATCCAGGTTATGAGCAGAGTATGATCTGCTGAGCACTGGGGATTTTCAAGGAACAACCCATGGGCTGCTGGTGGTGTGCAAGGCACACAGAAGTGGGTGGTAAAAGCAGAAGCTGCACGTATCACTGGTTCTTCCTCTGTGTCTACTTTTGCCCTATGGAATGGTTCCCAGTTTCTTTTAACCATCTAGTGTCCTTTGAAAGCTTCTTGAAGAGGACAGATGTGCATAGGTTAGAAGACAGGTGGGGAGATGGAGGACTAAGCAGTGATGGATTTTCTCTTGAGCTTTTCCACTTGCAAGAGGTAGCTCTGGAAAGAGAGCAAAAAGTTGCCCATGTGCTATTTATACAAGCTATGTGCATGCTATGCTGGGCACCCTCCTGCTTCTCTTCCCCAGAACTGCATGATGCATCCCTACGGAGCTGCTGGCTGTGCCTGAGCAATGCTTGCAGCCTTGTTGTATGGACGATCCGGACTCGGGGGTGACCCAAGGCTGCCCTCCTGCAATCCGTGCTCTTGGGAAATGGAAGCGGTGGGCAGTAGTGGCTGCTGGCAGGGAGGCGAGGTGAGAGGCAGCTGGAGAGAGCCAGAGGCAGTGCAGGAGCAGGGAGGGAGAGATGGCTGGTGTATGAAACTATCCACTTCCACCAGCAGCCAGGGCCAGACACAGTGCTCTGGCAGCACACCACGCAAACTGGGCTCCCTGCGGAAGCTCTCCCACCAGAAATGGGATGTGTGCTCCTCCTGTCTGGGTTCACCTGGCTGTTCCAAATATATCCTTGGTACTGTAAACAACATCGTTCAGAGAAATAATTACTCTCCAGGCTCTGCGTTGATTCTCACTCCTCACACAACAGTCACGGCACGTTCTGCATCATAACGGCCCCTCTGCAACACGTGCTCTGCACCAACAGAAACTGCCGCCAGAAGAGGAGAACCTGCAACATTTTTGGTTATGAATGCCCCCTCTCATGTCTCGCAGCCAGAAACAGTTCCTGCAATATCCCCGGCCTGCACCGTAGATGGCGGTGTGCAGTTACTTTCCTTGGCATATTTATCTGTTAGCTGGTTCCTTGACATTTGCAAGAAAACTACTTCACTCAGTAAACAGCAAAAATGATAACATCTGAGACGATATTTAAACACTAACTTCATATCTGAAATAGGAGTATTTGTTAAGTGTTTGCTGTAAACTTTAGTATATCATAAATCCAGTTGTTTTTATAGGTCAGATCCCAGAAGAACTCTAAGCAAAGAGACTGAAATGTAGATAAGCAAAAGAAAATTTCCTCCGGCTGTTATATATAAGAATAATAAGTAATACTTAGAAGTAGAGTTATTAATTCCCCAAACACGTGACTACTTTCAGTCTATGTGAATAAGTTAAATTCAAAAGCTAAATATTTTAAGTCAACATTACTGCACTCCAAAATAACTAATGTGTTCACCAAAACATTTATGAATCTACTCATAGTTCTTTAAAGATTTAGGCCTCTTAGGTTTCCTACATGGCAGACCGTAGCCTGTACTAGTTCTGCATTCAAAGACATCTTCCTACTCAGTTTTTTCCTTGAGTAACAATCAGACTTCACAACTGCGTTGTACCTACATGGTGATAATGCCCTAAATTGCAATCCCTGTTGTTGTGCAGACTCTGCTGTCTGTGTCACTGAAGTAGGTGATGCCAGCCAGGAGGGTTTGAGTTGACTTTTGTTCCCTAAAGCTGGGCTTCAGGACAGTCGTCTGATGACTAGCAACTAAGCATGTAGTAAGAGATACAGATTTTGTTCTATCTCCCAAGCAGGAAAATTGGTGTGGAGACCAAGATGGGAAAGGGAAGAGTGTGCATGGTGCTGTCTGGCTTGAGCAGAAGTCACTCCCAGGCTGACTCAGGTGTCCCTAACAATCCCTTAGGTCCAGTGCTGTTGTGCAAGACTTTTGCTCTCCACTCCAGCAAAGCCATCAGCAGAGGGGATATTCGATGAGATGGCTATAAATCACACTAGTGGCTGCCTGCTAAAAGTTCTCCAGTGAAAATCTTCCCTGGTTGATTAAGCACTGCAAACCAACCTAATCACTCTCGAGCTGAGGCCTGGGCAGCAACAGCAGGCTTGTGTTAGTGACACCGAGTTACCGCTGAGTGCACAGTTACTTCACTGGCACACAAAGATGGAGGTGCAAGTGGTCCAGGCCCCTCAAGGAGCAGATACAACATTTAAAAGTCTCCACTTGCTAAACAGCAGTGAGAAAAGTTCACAGACATTGTGCCAAGGGACACTGCAAGGCAGTCCACCTCACAGGCACCCTCCAGCTGGGGAAAGGCAGCTGGTCACGTGAAGGAAGGTGCTGGGAGCGGGGAAAACACCGGAGTACATCATATCATCACTCAGGCTAAGGCAAGGGAGAGGTACATATTAACAGAAGAGGCTTCTCCGGGGAGATCTGCAGTGGGGCACAAACAGAGACCATGACAGGCACTCCTGAATCGGGTTTGTGATGATGGCGAGAGCCAGTTTGTAACTTACCAACTTGTCTGAGGATGACAGATCTCATGAGACAGCCAAACAGAGCAGCCAAGTTTGGAAGAACTGTGGCGAGACCTGAGTGAATACCCTGAGTGGGCAACACAAAGGCAAATGAAATGCAGTGCCTGCAAATATGGGGTACTGCCGTTTAGAGAGGCACATTCAGACTTCAGGTTAGGCACTTCACAGGAGTTTCAGTTTGCTGTATTATTTCAGAAAAAGGGCAGCTCGGTGAAGACATCTGCTTAATGTTCAGCTTCTGTCAAAAAAAATTACCAGCAAAATATTTTGGAAAGAGTATTAGTATGCCTGCTCTAGGACTTCAGTTAAAGCCAGTCCCCAATTATTACTGAGCCAAAGTTAAAGGCTATTATATATTGGGCTCACTAGATAAGACCGCTTTCCTGCACATAAATCTTGTCTGAGTAAATTTCAGGACTGTGTGGTTCAGACCAGAATCCCCAAATATTTCCTCTGTGCACACCCTGATCAGCCAAACATCATGTGCCTAACATCTTTCTCATTGCACGGGAGAGGTGGGGCTGGTGTTGCTGCAGGGCTTTATACCTCCCCTGAAGCTGTTATTGATGGCCAGAGAGATGACTTTGGGTTAGCTGAATGGCAGGACCCATCTGGTTTGGGATCCGGAAATGCAGCATACTGGGAGCAACAAGCAGTTGAGAACAACTTGCAGCAACTTGGGGTTGACCCAGTCCCCCGTGGGGAGCTCAGGCAAAGCTCTTGCTTAAATCCTGCCCACCTGCAGCCAGAACGAATATGGGTTTCAGTCTTAAATTTCACCTAATCTTTTGTTCATCGATTGGATTATCATAAATATAGATATAATTTATGTCATCAAATGCTAGGTTTTTCAGACCTGCAATGTATTATGTACTTTGGGGAATCTACTGTACATGGGAAGTGTTAAGAGGCTGTACCAAAGACAGGAGAGATACAATGAATGAACAAAACACAACTATTATGAACATGCAATGATATAAAGGCAAACCTGAATGGGTGGTCCTCAGCTGTCTGAAATGTAGCCTGAGGAAGAGGGTGTGGAGGACCTGAGACAGAGGAACTGAAGGAATGCTCCCATGTTTAATGATGCAGAATTTGTCCCTGTGTTTTAGCATTGGTGTCGTGGTTTGAGCTCGGAGGGCAATTTAGCAGCATGCAGCCACTCACTTCTCCCTTTACTCCCAGAGCTGGGAAGGAGAAAATAAGTAATGGCTCAGGATTTGAGGTAAGGATAGGGAGGAATGCATCACCCATTACAGTCACAGGCAAAAGACAGACTCATTAGGGGAAGAAAAAAAGAACATAAATGTAATACAGACACTAATAACAACACTTAACAGAGAGAGTAGGACAGTGAGAAGCATTACCACATCTTGAGAACACCTGCCCCCACCCCTCCCTTCTTCCTGGGCTCAGCTTTGCTACTGATATCTCTACCTCCTCCCTCCCAGCACCACAGGGGGCAGGGAATGTGGGGTGCAGTCAGTGCTGCTGCTTCTTCCATCTTCTGGGGGGGTGGGCATCTGGAACTTCTTCCCCTGCTCCAGTGTGATCCCCCTCTCACAGGAGACAGTCCTCCACACACTTTTTCCGACATGAGTCCCTCCCACGGCTGCAGCTTTTCCCAAGCTGCTCTAGCGTGGGACACCCCCCGCATGCTGCAGTCTTCCCAGCACCGCACTACAACAGCGGGGGATGATTCTTCCCACAGGGTCCCGGCTGACTTCGGGTGCAGACACCTGAGATGACCATATGGCCCCCCCCCCCAGACTGTATATCAGCATCTACTCCACCATAGACCTCCACAGGTGGCAGGAGGGGGTCTGCCCTGCCATTGCACTGCAAGATATATGGGGGGGGGGGTGTCTCTGCTTTGTCACACCTCCCCTGCTTTCTTCCTCTGTTGCTTCACTGACCTTGGTTCTCATGCAGCTGCCGCAACTCCTCATCACAACTCCAACTCCTCCTCCCAGGTCCCTTCTTAAATATGTTATCGCTAATTGTCTTGGCCTTGGTGCAGAGGTGTAGCCGGGGGAGCTTCGAGAAGTTTCTCACAGGGGGCCACTGCTGTAGCCCCCTCCCCTGCTACCCAAAAACCCCACCACTCACTCGAACCTAGGACAATTGGCTAGCAGCTATTTAATGCTCAGAATAAATAGGTAACAGCAGTAATATAAGCATTTTTAAAATTCCTTTTTTTACTATTAACATATTTAATAAAATTATCTGATCGGTTGCTGACTGAAGTGTCAGGGAACAGTTTAGTTTCCCAGGTTTAGTGCTATGAAGGAATTACTCTTTTAGATCCAGAGGATCCATTGCTGTTGAGTTATTTGTGTAGAACTTTGATGTGTTAAAAGCAATCTACTAGTGCTAGATATGAATATAACCTATAGAACTAGTTCTCCCATCGCTATGTAAAGGATGTATCTTACTTAAGGTTTAAGGCACTCTATAACCACTCCATCTGGAAATTTCTTTACACATTAAATGTGAGTTATTCTCATGCTTTAGTTTAATAATAATAACAATAATAACAACAGTAACAGCAACAACAACAAAATAATAATAATAACAACAACAACAATAATAATAATAACAACAACAATAAAAAACCTGCATACTTTTAAACTTAGGAACATGTTTATTAGGCACTCTGATAATTAAGGATTGAAATAGTGCCCACATATTCAGCACTATTTATTTTGGAAAAAAAAAATATGCATTGTCATGTATTCACTTTTTCTTTTTGAATGGTCAAATGTTCTTTTTCTCAGTATGAGTGAAAAAAACCTCAGTTGTCTTTATTCCCTGGTAGAGCACATTTTCCTTCTACACTCAAATGTCATGTTCTCTCACATCTTTTCACTTCTTTTTGTCATTAATTCTGTTGCAAGGAAAAAGAAATGCACACTGTGCTACAGAGCAAAGCAGGTCTGACTGATGCTATCTCTCTCCCTTGACCTTTCTGTAGCACTATTCATTAATATGACTATACCACTAAGTCTTCTGTTTGGGGCATTAGGGAATTGCATGGCAATAGCATATTGAGCTTTCCATCTCTAGCTGGTAAGCTTGGTATTGCTTAAAAATGGTTACAGTTATGAAGACCGTTAGAAAAAGTAGTGATCTACTAGCAATAACTTATTCTTTCTCCACGAGTTACAGAGAAGGAGCTATGTGCCAAATCATAGCTGATTAACATTTTTCAGGTAAAAAAGTGGTCAAAATGTGTCCATTTTTCAAACTTTTTTTGGGGGGCGGTTGTCAAAACATTTCCCCATGTTCAGTGCTTTGACAATAGCTGTTAGAAATATAACAAAACAGCCATTTTTACACTTTATTTTTTACTTTTTCTTTAAGATTTTATTTGCTATTGCTGTTGGCAAGAGTTGGTGGTGTAATTACTTACTGTTTTTTTTTCCAGGATTGAGAAATGTTGCTTGGAGAATTTGTTTCTGAATTCAACAGCACAGGAATTTCTGGTTTAAAAGCAAATTAAAGACCTCTTCAGAAAACCTTGCTTGGTAGCCATAAGACAGGCTATTTTTAGCCGCAGCTGGAGTGAAGGAAAGGTAATTGCACATCCCATAAGATCACCAAGTCCTATCTCTTCTAGACATCTGTCCTTGCTCTTATACTTCTAACAGCTCTATGTGCACCTGGATGCTGAGGCAGAGAGCAAAGAGCACTGCTGTGGTTGTATGGAAGCGATACACTAATTGCACGTAAGTTATTGTATGTAAGCAAAAGTTTTCACGTTTCATGGCACGGTTTCTAATAGAGCTCAAATGTAAGACAAGGGTGATCTAAAGGATAGATGGGGGGTGGCTGGGATAATATGTCCCTTGAACAGGGATGGCTGCATTGCTAACTTGAAAATGTCTTCTGCTCTTGATGCCTTTGAAGAAAAATAATGATTTCTGAAGTCTGAACCTAGCGCCTCCAGCCAGCAGTGCTACAGATTTCAGATAAGGGAACATTACTGCGATATGTGTATTTATGTATCAAGATACCAGTAAACCAACATCCTACTTCTTGAGTGAGCCCTGAGGCATTTGTAGTGTGACTAATCTCACTTATTTTGACAGTCATTAGGCTGAGATAGCCTGACTTCTACATTTTTCTCCAAAAGCTGTAACTGGCTTTCTCAATGGGTTAGTTGGAGGCAAGCGTAAGAGGTGCTGCTTTGAATAGCTGGCCCACGTAACCGCACCCCACAAGTATTCCTGAGGGACTTCAGAAAATGTGGTGATATTCCTGACCGGGGTAAAAAACAACGCAGTGCTGGGCAAATCCCAAAAACATTTATTCAGAAATAAATCATAACAAGTTGACTGTCAGAGCTGCAGCTCCCAATCCAAACCAGACCAGAACAATCCCTCCCAGAACTGAAAGGATACTGAAAAAGAAGCAAAGCAAAAGAAAGAAGAAAACCACCACATTTCCCCTTGACTCAGTCAGCCAAAACACACTTTGTGGGTTTCGCAGATCTGTCTTAATTTGCTGATGTAGGCAACGGGACGGGGCTCTGCAGCCAGAGGAGAGCGGAGACGCGGCGGGAGCCTCCTCGGGGCGCGGGGCTGAGGCTGAGGCACATTTGGGCTGGAGGACGCGGGTGGCCTGGTGGGTGACAGGGACACGCGTGGCCTGGTGGGTGAATCCCCCAGCAAGGCTGTTGCAGGACAGGCTTTCTCAACAGCCAGTCAAGACTAAGGATATTGTTCTAGAGAGCAGCGTACAGGGTTTTATTCAAAACCGGCCTTGTGCGCTTAATGAAGCAACTCACGTAGCTAAAGAGTTTGCAATCTAGATAGTCCATTTTTTTTAATTTTTTAAAAGGAATTTTGCTTGCACCAGGCTGTTTTTAGAAGCTGAAAGCTCAATTTAGCCTTTACGTTCTCTGAAATTCAAGACCATATTTAACAAAGAGCCAGAGCAAAATGACCAGTCCTGATGATTACAACAAGCAAGATGTGACCTGAGCCTATCACTACCCTAGTCAAGATAGAAGTGTGCAATTATTTAGGAGTGTTTGGAAGATTCAGTCCCTGCTTGGACTCTAGTAGCCGAGCCAAAGTTCAAAGGCTTTGCTAACATTGGTAGTGCCCGCCTGAAATGGTAATACAGTTAGCTTTCATGCTAGAGCTTCATGGGTCACTGAGTGTTTTATACTCTAAAGGAGCCCCCAAAGAAACATAGTGAAAACAGAAAAAAAAAAAAAAAAAAAAAAGTCCAAACACAGAAACATGAGTGTTGTAAAATTGTTGGTAGAAACTATGAATCTGTTTAAGGAGATTTTAGTATCTGGCTTTACAATCAATCAATTTGGCAGAAGTGTAGTAATTACTACGGACATGGATGTCATGGTTTCAGAGGTCGTTTAAGAGAAATTGATCTTGCACTAAAGCAGATGAGGAGTGCTATAATGTGTTCTCCCCAGGGGTTTGCTGTGGGCACAGTAAGAAAAGTCTGGTTAATAGTAATGATACCTTAAGCTACCAATGAAATTATCTTTTCAGCCTGTTACATGACTAATTAGTTTTAATACTAAGTTTATGAACAACAGTAACCACAACAATAACTACGTGGGCTTTTAAAAACAGTGTTTTACATTCAAAATTCATGATGGCACATCACCTAGAAGCTGGAAGGCTTTGGCTAAGAATAAATAATAAGCAAAGTCGGTGTGGCTACTTTGCAGGAATGTTATCCAACAAAATACAGTGTAAGCGAGGAACTCCTAGCCATCTGATGTCCTTACACTGCAGGTGAAGGATGCTCACCAACAGTCTGCATGTCATTTTTCCTGTATTAATTATTTGTGAGTTTAGATTAAAGTAAGTAACACAAATAGATGAATCTGCTAGCATCTCAGACTTTTTTTAAGGATGTGATTAGACAGATGCAACCTTCACAAAAGGGGAGCAGAGCAAAAGTTTGTGTCTCTCTGGGTCAGAACAACCCAGTTCATCTCCACTAGAGCCACATCACATTCTGTGAACTGCATCAGTATTTCAGAGAAAGCAAAAAATAAGCCCGAAGAAGCCAGTCAAGACCTCAGCAGTTCACAGGAGATCTGCCCCTGTATCCTCCAACTTTTGAGGTTGGCTGTGTTTTTAAGTGCAGTACCCAAAATCTGCCTCTGATTTTTATTTGGCACAAGTGAGATAAATCCACTCGAGTGAGTGAAATGCCATTTATCCACACAAAAATAAACCAACCACACATGCACTTTCAGGCAAATACTTAAGCCCTTACAGGATTTTTCTTGCAGGATGGGGCGATCTGGGAGTCAAATAAAGAGAAGGGTTGCTGTGCCTGTTTGATGGAGACCCTGTACAGCTGTCACCAGTGCCGCCAGCTTACACACAAGAGGGGAGCAGAGAGTAGCCTCTGCCTAAACAGGGACGCAAACTTCTTATTAACTATCCAAGCACGAGAGATGCAACACAGGAGACATAAATTCCAGGTCAAAGTCTTGCTGATGCCTGTGGCATGGGAGCCTCCCCCCCCCCCGAAGAGTATCTCTGCAGTTCCTGCAGTACCTTAATATCTAAAATACAAGTACCAGATGGATTTTTTTCAAACCTGTTTTTTTTTTTTTTTTTTTTTTTTTGGAAGCTGGTGATTTAATTAGGAAAGTCAACATTCTTAGGAACTGTGACACATTTACTTAGCAATTTCTCCCAAATGTGGCTTTCCTGTAAATCTGACAGGCCGGATCTCTTGTCTCTCTCTCCTCTGCACCTGAGGACAGCTAAGCGTACCTTGCAGGCTTTACTGAGCTCCAAGCCTCATCCTGGTCAACAAAGAGATTCCTTTTGACCTTCCTGGAAGCTGGATTAGGCCTTTAAAAGCCATACATTTTAAAACATTCCATGGAGGCTATGTTTGCTCTAAAACCACAGCGAAGTAAATGCAAAACTGTATTAATATTTAACATTGGCCTATAAAAACTGGGAACTCAGAGTCAGGACAGCTGGTACAAGTTTAATTCACATCATCATTTCAAAATGAAAATGCAGACTAGGACAGAATATCACATCTTCACGTTCGAAATCTATTTTCTTTAATATCCGATTTTGTTATTTCTATACCTACACCTGTTAAATAGCCATGAAAAATATTTTGCATTTATACTACTTTTTTTTTTTTTATTTGCTTTTCCTATCTGGTAATACTGGTCATACTTAAAGAAATCAAAACGAAAAAAAAAAAAAAAAAAAAGGATCAGATTAAAAAAAAAAAAAAAAAAGAGAGAATAGATTAGTTAAAAGGAAACCAAACACAAATATTGTGCTTGTGGACTGTATTTGGGGTTGGCCAGAAGTCTAAGGTCTTGATAGATGGTTCTCGGCGCACAGTTTTATTGCTGGTACACAGCACACTTTGTTCCTTTTGTTTCACTAAACCTGCCAACTTTGGAAATTAGTGACACGGGCATTCAAAATGTTTGACAAGTGGTCAGACCCTGATATACATATTCATACCCCAGTGGTAAATGATGGCAGGAAGTTTCAGCTGCAGTAAAAATGAATTCTTTAGTTCAGCCCAACGTTAATATAACTCTGGTGTCGTAAGCACTTTTACTGTTAAAGCAGGAGAGACTCTGAGATAGCTCACAGGGGAGACATCATTTAAAGAAATGTTTCTTTGCTTCAACCAGAAGTCCAAATCTGCTCAGTTCATTTATTCCCCCCCCCCCCCCCCCCCCCCCCCCCCCCCAGAATAAATGAATAAGCAGTTCCTTTTGTGGTTTTCCTGATGCTTGGTGACTTGTTATTATTCTTCCAGCAGAAAAAGGATCAGACGCTCATATGAACAGATGTGTCCCTCCTCCTCAGCCCCACACTCACCCTCTCCCTTTGGAAAATAAAGGTGATGGGGCCTGATGTTTGACTAAAAGAGGCTATAAATCATCTGGGGATGTACTGCTATGTTTTAGCACGTAAAAAGTATGGAGGAAACAGGTTAAAAAGCAAAGGGCTTTAGTAATAAATCATACGCTGTGCTTTTTTGTTTTGTTTTGTTTTTTGTTTGGTTGTTTGCTTATTTTTTTTAACCCTTAGAAGCGCAAGGGCTGCTTCAATACCCCGCCAGTGCAATGACCCGCTCCGCGGCGGCGGGCCGGGGCGGTTCAGCTCTGCCGGTTCCGCGGCCGGGCCGAGCCCCCGCTCCGCCCCCGCCCCTGCGCAGATACCGCGGGATCCCCCCCCCGCCCGGCCCGGTGCGGCTGACAGGTCCCCGGGGTGCAGCGGCGGGGGGCGGCAGGTGAGAGCGGGCGCGGCGGGGGCGGCCCCGCGGGGGCGCGGCCGGGGCGGGGGTGGAGGGGAAGGGAAGGGAGAGGAAGGGAAAGGAAGGAAGAAGGGCGGGGGGGGGGGGGGGGGGGGGCAGCTGCCCCCCCACCCCCCCGGCCGCGCGGAGCAGGAGGGCCCGACGGGGCGGGCGGGCAGCGGGGAGATGGCGGGGCGGCGGCGGCGGGCGCTGCTGCTGCGCTGCTTCTTGCTGGGGCTGCTGGGCGGCGGCGGCGGGGGCCAGCCCGGCGGCGGCGAGTACTGCCACGGCTGGGTGGACGGGCAGGGCGGCTACCACGAGGGTTTCCAGTGCCCCGAGGGCTTCGACACGGCGGCCGCCACCATCTGCTGCGGCTCCTGCGCGCTGCGCTACTGCTGCGCCGCCGCCGAGGCCCGCCTGGAGCAGGGCGGCTGCA
Organism: Tyto alba; assembly: GCF_018691265.1. Taxonomy (NCBI): domain Eukaryota; kingdom Metazoa; phylum Chordata; class Aves; order Strigiformes; family Tytonidae; genus Tyto; species Tyto alba. Next base: position 29,249,062 of record NW_024881327.1, on the reverse strand, counting down.
CCAACGACCGGGAGCCCCCGGACCCGGGAGTCACCGCCCGTGAGTGCCCGGCCCGCGGGTCCCGGGGCGGGCGGGAGCCGGTCCCCGCGGAGCATCCCCCCACTCCCCGTGCCGCGGGGGCTGCTCGGCCCGGTTCGGCCCGGCGGGTGGGCAGGAGGCGGGCGCGGCTCCAAGGTGCGCACAGGGAGGAGGCGCCGGGGGTGCGGGAGCGGGCGCCCGGCGAAGGTGGTGGTGGTGGTGGTGGTGGTGGTGGGGGGGTTGGGGGGGTGGGAAATGTGGGGTGTGGGGGGTGCGCTCGTTGTCCTAAATGCACGGTGAAAAGGGGCCCCCGCAGCCGGACCCGTCCCAACAGCTGGAAGGCGCCGGTGTGGTTTTAAGTTTGCAGCGGCAAACTCAGCCGCGGCTGCTCGGCTCGGTTTTTCCCGGCGGTGGGGCTTGGGCGCCGGGGGCTCGGCAGGCGCAACCCCGCCGCGCGTGGGGCCGGCAGGGTTTCCAACAAAAGAAACCCGGCAGCGCGCAGGGAGGCTAGTGTCCCAAGTCACACGCTCAGCCCGACTTTTCCACCTTACGAGTGGAAGCGACTTAACAGCATCTGCAGCAGCTGAGCTGCGCCCGCCGTTTCAGGCTCTTACACCGGACTGGCAGTTTTGGGGGGGGGGGGGGGGTGAGGGAGCGGGAGAGGAGCGCAATGATTGAGCGAAACCGAACTGGAACCGGTAAATGGGACGTGGTGTGGACAGCTTTTACCATTGGTAACTGTGAAAACTGCCAACAGAATGAAGTTTTGACTGGTACGTACAGGGTTTAAACTTTAATTTTGTCCTAATGGTAATGGTTGGAAGCCCTGTCTTCTGAGCAGCTCGGTGCGTTAGTGGGACCGAAACGATGTGGGGCTTCATAAACGGTGCGGAGTTTATTTCTCCGCAACAGACCTGTTGCTTCAGTAGGCTAATGTGTGCGGCTTTTCTTATTCTTTCTTCTCCCAGAACCAATCTACGTTCCATTCCTCATTGTTGGATCAATATTTATTGCCTTCATTATCGTGGGCTCTCTGGTAGCGGTTTATTGTTGCACATGTTTAAGACCCAAACAACCGTCGCAGCCAATACGATTTTCTCTGCGGAGCTACCAGACCGAGACTTTCCCCATGATCCTGGCTTCCACAAGCTTCAGGACACCGTCGAGGCAATCCAGCACCGCAACGAGTTCCAGTTCGACCGGCAGCTCGGTTCGCAGGTTCTCCTTTCCCCGGGCGGAGCCGGGCTGCCTTGTGGCATCGCCGCCTCCGCCGTACACATCTGGCTGCTTCCAGGCAGCCCATGCAGTCCACCTGACCCAGCCGTCAGGGTTTCTGGTGTCCCCGCCGTACTTTGGGTATCCTCTCCAGCCAGAACCTGCCCTGGCTGGGAAGAGCTGCTCCGACTTTACTCAGAGCTGAAAGGAGTTGTGAAGAAGTAACGCAGCCTTTGGAAGCGCAGGGACCGCTGCTGCCGGGTGTCACACTGACATGCTCGGTGGCTGCAGAAGTCAGAACCGTCCCCCTGGGTGAGTTGCCCTTGAGAAGTGCAAGGTTCTCCTTCGGGATCTCGTTTCCCAAACTTGGATCACGCTTACAAATGAACTGGAAAATATTCCAGAGAGTTGCTCTGAGAGCTGACTGCTCCGATCGTTCAGCCTAATTTGTGCAGAACACGCTCAGAGACAAGTAGGAAAACCATTTTGGGCTAAAGGTACTCATTTCACAGTGCTATAAATGACATTTTAACCCTAAATGCTATTAACTTAGTTAACAAACAGTGGCTGCGTTCCACAGATCATAATCAGACTAGTTCTATAAAGCAGCAATGTCTGAGAAGTAAGAGAGGAGTAATAGTTACTAAAGAGGATCCTGAAAACAGCTGACCGCTTCCTACTTCCATGAACAATGAAAATAAAAGGAAGAATTTTACTACAAATACCAAAATTTATAAAATACACGTACCTGAATTTACAGTGCATGTCTGTATTAGTAAATTTTAACTACGATAGGTAAAATGAGTACTAACGAGGCTGGTTGAAAACAAGCCAATCCCAAGCAGCCAGATAATTACCGATGAGAAAAGCAGAATGTATTCAGCAGTATCACTAATAACTTATCCGCATAAAATTCTAAAAAATGGCGTTATATTAAGTGTTTTTCAGAAGTAAGTATTTATTGTTGGCTTTTCGCTCAGCAACGCGTAAGTTGGACAAACTGATCAAAAAGTTTTATTTGTAAAATTAGCCATGTATAAAATGTAAAGACAAGCTTGTAATTTAAAATGTATTTACAGCATTGACAACACTAATTATTTGGTAGTCACACACAAAAAATTTATCATTAAACTGTGGTTGAAATACTGCGTCATCTGTATGTCCCTCTACAGATAGTGTTTGATGAGCGAGTTTTCATTTTGATGGTGTAACTATACTGTATTTTTTCCAGTTAAAAATAGTTTATTTTGCTTTTGCAAATGATTTACATCTTTAACTGCACCTGTTGTGCAATTTAATACCATATAAAATTCTGACTGTATAGCAAACTAATAGAGTAATGAATGTCTTTTATATGTAACTGTGGTAAAAATGTGGTAAAATCGACACTGATTAGTTGGGTATTTTAATTTAAAACATCCTGCCCTAGGAGTAAATTTTGTTTGCCCTTCTACATTCCTTCACCCAAGTAAACCAACAAACCAAATGGAAGAAGAAAAAAATGCATCTAAACCAAACACATGCAGCAAGCAAATGGAAAACACACAGGAAAAAATGCAGTCATTAAAGGGCTTCTCTGTATACTTATTTTTGTGAACAAAGTCATTCTGTGTCTCAGAATCTACAATATCCGAGGCCTAACTTTCCTATTTTATCAGCCGCAAGCTCCCCGTGTATAGGATCTGTTGAAGTACGTTATAGCTGACCTGTTTCACACATACTAGCATATCGATGCATATTAAAATTACAGCACTTCTGAATTACAGCACACTTCTCTGTATTTTAGAAAAGCTTCGTTGGTTCTTCCTCAAGCGACGAATACATTTTTTTCCTAGCAAATGTCTAGCAATCAGTATCTTGGCATTTATGAAAAAGTATTTTGAAATAACTCTTTTAGTATGTTTTTTATTGCATAATTAACATTACAATCCAACCGATATTACTGTTGGAAATGTGGTTTCTAAGCAGAAAGACAAGTTGTATACAGTGATGCTATAAGTAATAGGCTCTAGCTTGAATACTGTAATTGTTAATTACAAACTAAAGTCACAATACACAGTGGTGTGTACATTTTATAAAAATCTAAAAAGTAGATTGAGTACTGGGGAAATGAATTGAAAGGTGTTTTGATTTGCAATTTTTTTTAGAAACAAACTTCAAGGAAGGGGGTGGGTAAATTGTTGCCCACCTTTGTTGATGTTCCGTAGGACTCTGCACATTGTGAATGGGTAAGAAATGTGGGACTTCCCATCAAGTAAGGTTTTGGAAAAATCATTTAATATTTCAACAGACACCAGCTCTGCTCTTTGGAAATGTCCTGTGAGATCTGATGATCATTCCTGTATAGAGCAGGAGCAGATAGTAAAAGAAACTGTATTTTTTACAGATTACAGTAAGTCTTCACTTAGTAGGAATCTTTCTTTATATAGTAAACCAAGACGACACAGGTCCTTCTGGAAGCAGCAACCTGATCAATTTTCGCCGGGGAGGTGCGATTTTATGTACTTTTAAAGAGCACTTGGTCGTCAGAGCCACTGATGCAGGTGGTGGGTAGCAGAAATGCAGTGTTTTCCTCACAGACAGGCTGCACGCAGAGAAGTCAGGAGTTGGACTCGGCTGTTGCCAGTTAGCGTCTGGCGGGGCGCGCTGCACAGGCCGGGCTCCTTCGCCGTAATGGGCCCGGTGGGCTCTGCAGTCAGGCCGATTAATGTTTTAGTAGAGGCTTTTTTTTTTTTTTTTTTAAACAGGATTTTAACGTTTATTCAGCCTAAGTAAAGGCTGCGCAGTTTGCCACGTAGTGTGAAACTCAGCCGAGCAGGGAAGGCCCCTCTGAGCAACTTCCTTTCCTCCCCTGATGCTGCATGATGGGTTTGACCTCATAAAATGCTTAAAGAACTTGACGCACAGGAATAATTTCATTCAGTCAGGCTTACAGAAGTCTGGAAGTTTATAGAGTGCTAAGCACAGACCGGGGGCCAGGGTGCAGCAAATCCTGCAGACGGGGATCTGTGGAGGGGAAGGATCAGGGGTAGTTAAAACAGCTGTACGGGGTTACCTGTGAAGCAGGTGAGGTGGGGGTTATGCACCATCTGCAAATGAAGGAGAATCTGTAAGTTAAGAGGAATCTATAAATTACCATTGATGTAGCTACAGTGGCAGTGACTTACGTAGCTGAAGGGAGAGAGAAGGGGGAGAACAGAATACAAACCCACGGACCTAAATGCTTCTTGCCTGTGCCAGTAGCTTCCGACCCGGATGGATTCAGGGTGCAGGTGAGAATGCTGGATTTCCTTTCTAAGGAAAAGGACCTACTGGCCTTGATGCTACTGTGATTTATAGAAAATATTTTTTTTCCTAAAACTTGCAGGCACAACACAAATGGCATTCTGATGCAGAGTTTCAATGACTAACGAAACAGTTTGAAGGGCTAGTTGTATGCTTGAACTGAAAGAAATTGCTTGCTATCAGAAGTAATGTTTATACAGTACTTGCTTTACTGCCACCTTTATTTTTGAACACAGTAGGTTTAACTATTTCTTTTGTAATAATGAAGTTCATACTCATTTTACTAGAGTGACACCAATCTAAAATAGATCAAAATGAAACAAACAACACGGTAAATCGATTATTGTCATTCACACACATTTCTGCACAAAATGCTTTGATTGCCACGAAGTGGTAACGGCACGTCTGGAACCCACGCTTTCTGTGGGCAAAGAATAACAGTGACATGAACTAGATCAGCCATTCAGTTTGTATTCCTACATTTGTGTTTCTTAAGCGCGTATCTCCAAACTGCATCAGAACTCTTCGGTGCTAGGAAAAACATTACACATACTTGCAAGAACGTCTGAAAGATTTTATTTGAAACTAGGTAAGTGGTACGGTATATGGCTATGTAAATTTATGGATTATTTGTAATACCAAACCCACTGGAATTAAAAGTGCTAATTGCAACATTAGTTTGTCACTACTGTTCAGTTACAGCTTGACAGTAATGTTAAGGATATGGAGTCAATTTTTGGTGCTATTTTTTTGCGGTATTGCAACGTGCTCTGTGGACTTGATGCTCTGGAGAGAGCCGCTGCTTTTGTGGGGGCTGCTGCTCCACGGTACTCATGTGAAGAGTTTTTCATTCGCAATTACGTTGAGGCTGTAACTCCATGCTATGCTGTCTTCATTAGCAAAGGCAGAAGATGAAATGCCTTTCTGTTCTTTTTGTTCTCTCCACTTGTGTAAATTCAGGGGACTGCGGTATACATCAGGTTAGTGAAATGATTGAGCTTAAAGATAACATTTGCCATAAGAAAGGAGGGAAAGGATTTGAAAGGGAGCCTGGATCATTATAAAGTGGATTATAACCTGAATAATTTCAATGGCCTCATGACTGCCAGTGTAATAGAGGCGGTGACATACCTTGAGGTGGAATCTCCTTAAACCAGCTCTACCATTAAAGACTTGGTATTGTGAAACTAACAGCGTGAAAGAGGAATTATTAAACCTGCCTTGGCAGAATACAAAATCTACAAAGTAAGTTCATTATCTAGTGTGTATATAAAGAATCAGTCACCTATCTACAATGAAAACTAAGTTGAGGTTTGGATATATTGATTTTTATTCACTGGGTGGGCCTTGTTAGGGGAAAGGAATACCTGCTACTATCATAGACAAAGGATACACTATTTATCGCTGTCGTCTGAAAAAGGAGATGATGTTTACTTATTCCCACTTTATCATTCTTGTACTGCATACTTCTCTTCTTCTCTTTCTAAATACAGTATCACCACCCGAATATGTTACAGCTCAGCAGCAAATCACTAAATTGCAGACTCCCATGCTCCCCCTTTTTTTTTTTTTCTTTTTTTTTAATTTTCTGGGCTTCACATGAAAACTGAAAAAGACATCTCAAAACAGGTGTTTAAAAAAACCCATAAAATCATTTTCTACATTTTCCATTTCCTTTAATAATACAAGAATTATTTGGTATTTCTGAAATACTATTTCTGGCATGTCCCATTTTAAAGAATTCAAAAACAAGAGTGATGAGATATGTGTTTTCCTTTGAAAGTAATCTCTAGCATTTGCAACCAATCAATTCAACAAAGCTTCTTCATTTAATGGCAAAGTTTATTCATTTTTTAACAATTAAAAGACAAAACATTTAAAATTTGCAGTTCAAAACATGCACATTCACCAAATGCCAAATGACATGTAACACTGCATAGAACTGAATGTGTTACTAAAAGAGAAGAACTATTTATAAAACACAGTGCATTTAACATCCAGTTAAAACTAAACCTGAGAAACTACCATAAACACCGAGTCAAAAAGTCTTCATTCATGCAGCTTCATAATTTCCACAACAGTTTCAGCAGTAATGGCTTAGTGGAGCGGTAAAACCTCACTTTACCTTGAATGCAAATTTTGCTATTACAGACTGACTGCTTTCTGCAGCAGTTTGTACATATCAAACACTGAAAATCTTAACGAAAAATTACGTTGAAGTAGAAAAACAATATTAATGCATTTATGGCTTCTATTCTACAATAAAGAAACACCATAAAATATGATTTTAAAAAAAAAAACCCAAACCAACTTGTTCTGGTCACAGCTTTGCAATTACAAATCACTCTCTATATGGAAATGCTTTAATTTAACTTAAAGTATCAACCCTCCAAAGTGCCCAACTTTGCACATCGTTGCTCAGAGGAGTAGTCCTTATACTCACAAACAGCCCAGCTGAAGCCTCTGTGAGTAATGGTTTGCATAAGCAGGAACCAGGTTTGGAATGCTAAAATATTCCTTTGTTTAATAAAGATCTATTGGTTAACAGCAAGAAAACTGGGGAAGCGAGGGCAGGGGCGGGGGGAAGGAGAAACCCATTTGTTGAGTTTTGTTACCAGTGAAAACATCCAGTACCAAGAGAGTTGAACTGACAAACTCATTTGCTTACATAGCGCTAGCTTCTCAGTATATTACGAGCAGATTTTAACAAAGGCATTAAGAAACAGGGAACAGCAACCACCATGCACTTAGAAATATTGCCTCATGCAGACAGAATGATAAATTCATCAGAACTACAAGTGCTTTTACACAATACATAAGAAAAAAAGGGAAAAAACGTCTCTCCTTAAATTTAACACGTATTCCACATTACTCATCATTCAAGATGGGTTTAAACGTAACAAAAGAAGTCTTAAGACACTTGACCTGCATCTTTGTAACGCAGTGAATTTTATGGATGCATGTGGACATATAGGAATCTTCAGCTATCTCTCAGTGTTTCAAAATACTTTATTTATCATTTTATACAAATAGATTGGTGACTAAGTATAAATCTGTTGAAACTGCTTTGCAAAAATAAGTGTAAAATTAGGAAGTGGCAAGAAAAAATTCCCAATACAAATTATCAATAGGTTTCTTAAAATTTGTTTCCTGTTACTTACTCTTTTGAATCTTTTATATATATATGTATATATTTAAAAATAATCCAGCAACAGTATTTATAGAAGATATCGGATTTCTGAGTGGCACTGATTCAACTTTTTGATGGAAATTTTTAATACTAACTTGAAATTGTTATGCAGTGCACATGAAACAGATGGAAAAGTCCATGTGAATTCTATATTTAATACAAATTTGAATTTTTAAACAATAAGAACAGAGTCATTGTTAGGAGAATTTTTGCCTAGAGTGTTTTTTCTTTAAATAAACATCTGCACAGTCCCCTTATTTTAACAAAGATATGATGTACTAACAGGATGGTAATAGATTATATTACTCTGTACTCAACATGAAAATAAAGTGCATATTGTATACTTGACCTGATTTAAAAATGGGCACACATAGTGAAGATGATCTGACATTTCAAAATGGAATTCTATGAGCAATCAAAAGCCACAGTTAGAATTGACACATTGTGTTTTTTACTATTTCTAAGCAGCAGTATCTTCCAACCACCAATTACCAGAAAAAGTATAGAGACAGGAGAAAAACCCATCAGAAGTAATAAAACTGAAAAAAGCACTTCGTGAAATAATACTTCAAATTCTGTAAGGATGTAAGGATGAAATGCTGCGGTAAGACTATCTTCAAAACCTTACATTGCAGTCTAAATTTAGGATCTTAGAGCTGTTTCAGTTGCTTTCTTCCTTTTTAAGATAGTTAAACTGGGGATATACTGTGTGTTATTTTCCACAAACTATATTACAACGGTGAGACAGAATTTTATTTCATGGGAAGAATAAGGGATCATGTAAATTTCTCACTGTAAATATTTTACAACGTAGTCTAGTCCTCATGTCCTTTTCTGCAAAATCAGCTCATAAACCATTTAGAACAGAAAAACCCCAATAATAATAAAAACATTTGCCCATAAAGGGAGTATGTATAGATTGAGTTGTTTTATATGAGTTAAGTACACTGAAAGATTATAAAGGAGCAAGAGTGTCATGGTTAATTTCAGAAATGTTTGGAAGTTGGTCATTGTCCCTTGGATGACAGAAAATAAGGATCCCCGTTTTAGGAAAGGGGCATGCCCCCAAATTTTTTCTTGCCTTAGGTCAAGTGATTTGCCCCTCCCATATTGATCCATCTATTTATCTGTTCCTGAAATGGCTTTTCTGAAGGCAGTTCTTGTCTGCATGGCTGACTGGCAGTACTGTTTCTAGTGGGATACGTTCCCTTTGTCCCTGTGTCTTCTGTTTTCTGTTTAAAGATCACTCCGGGAAAGTGAGAGGAAGACATTGCATAACATGCATATGGAAATGCAGACTGCCTTCCCATTGAGACGCCTTCCTAAATATGTACTTTCATATAGCGCCTTTTGTTGGGCTTTCCATGTGGATTTGTAACTTTCGCTTAGAACGGAGCAGAAGAAGCTTGCATAGTGCAATACAGTTATATGTTAAGTGTTTAGTTACATGAAAGGCAAGGAGGTAAAGTCACCTTCAGTAAATGTGTGACTAATGAAGGGGGGCAGAGAAAAGATGGGAATGGATGACTTGCTACTTTTAAGTTGAAAGTGGATGATTTGGAGAGCAAAGAGGAAATTCTTAATTTAACAGATAACTGGGGATGTCATTGTTCTGTTTTTCCATCTAGTTGATCTCCATTCAAAGAAAAAAGGGTAATTTCCATGTAATGCACAGAAATTTAATTAAAAATAAACCAAATCATTTCTATGCAATGCACAGAAATGTAATTAAAAATAAAACCAACTGCTACTATAGAGAAATGTATTTTAAATGTAATTATGGTGGCTTTCAAGCTCAGAATTAAACATGGACTAAAAAGTTACAAGATTTAACTAAATTAAATGAGTTAAAGTAGCTTTTGTTAGTTTGAAACCTGATGGTTGTTGGGTCGTAAGCTCAGAAATACCAAGTATAACTACTTTGAAAAGTTATCACAATGTTCTCATTTATCACCTTCCTCCTTTTTTGTTTTTCTTTTTCCTTAAACTAGGCATGTATCTTTTCCTGCAGCCACTTCCTCTCCATTTTTTCATTAAAGGTGAGAGTACACAGGTATTCTGCATGACCAGTAAGTTATAAAGAGGCTGCTGCAATGTATTTCACACCTTTATAGGAAGTGGCTTTAGTGCAAATAAAACAGTACATACCACAGACTAGTGAAGGGCATGCTTTGCTCTCTATTTCAATGTATGCATTTAACATAAATTTAGTGTAAAAAATTGAAGATTTAATGATTTTTTAAAAATAAGTTAAAACAAACTTTCTTTTGAACCTACAGTATAAGCAGATACAACTAAGCATCTCAAAAATAATTAAAATTTGCTAAAGGGAAGTAAGGCAGAGCAATTCTTAAAAATTGAACAAAAAAATATGTGTACTCAATTTTACAAGGTGGCAGCCATTTTCAACATATGCAACACTAAACGAAAATAAGGGAAAAGCTTTTATAAGGCCAAAGGTGCAAAGACTTGCAGGTTTGAAAGCAAATGCCATAAAGGCCAGACTCGCTGTACTGTAAATCTTTCCCCCTCAAGTGCAGACTCAAGCATGCAGTTCTAAGATCAGGACTGGAGTTATTTCTTTTCAAATTATTTTCAACAACAGAAAACATTTATGGAACTTCTTTGGCAAACGTTTTTAGGTTAGTTTGACACAAACATCTATAAACATCTTGACTCAAAATCTTTCTCAAAGAAGGTGAATGAACACCATTAAGATGCTATTTTTTTCAGCACTTGTTGAAATCAAAGGCTTGTTATCAACCATATTTAAATATATTAACACTTAAAAACTTTCACAGATGCTAATGGTCTTCAATGTAAAGTATGTTTAGTGATCTGACCATTGCCTTCCGAATATGACCAGTATTGAATCAACTTCATTGTAAAATAAGCAAGCTGGCAAGATACAAGGTCAATTCCAATCTGTTTACAAAGGCCAAGCAAATACTTGTTAAAAAATTTAGAGATGGTGTTTTACAGTATAGTTGCACAGTGCTTATGTCTACTGAATACACAAATCCAAACTTTATGGAACAAGACCATCACAGATCTTTAAATCTCTGATAACTGGGCTATGGTCACAGCTCCCAGCAAAGATCTAGTAGTCTGTCTCACAAAAGTAAATACTAAGGCCTAAATCTCAAGCTGTGTTCCTTCACCATTCCTCAGGCCTTTGTTTTGTGGTATCGTAAGCTCTTATGACTTCAGACTGGGAAACGATTCCATTTTCATCTTGAGAGAAGGCGTAGCCATCTGCAGATATAAACCAAAGCAGAAACCAATTAATGATCCGTTTTTTTTTGTTTTTTTTTTTTTTTGTTAAGGCTTTAATAAAAATGACTTAACAAAGGTCAATAGAGGGGAATAAACCTTTTTTCAGCAATTAGTAGGTAGAAAACCCATGCCATTTCTTACATAATTTTGTAGCTGTAAAATAGCAGAAAGAACCGTACAGTATCTTAGGAATTAAAAGAAACCTACCAACAGGCAAAGAACATGGTCTACTCGGTTTAGGAGACTGCATCTTTACTATAAACAAATGCAGTGAAAGGTAGAATTTTACTTCTATATTACTAAAGGATATTAACATTTATTTGTCAGTGAACACTTACGAAGCAAGTTTTGCTGCAGTGAGTCAGAGCGATACAAGTTCACATGGTTCTTCTTAAAAACATTCTTCAGTAGTTGGGCTCTTTCAGTTAAGCTAGAAAGAAAGTAGACACATGTGAAAAATATTTACTTACTAACTACAGTATCCCTTTATCTTTGACTCTGTTAAATGGGAATTAATTATTAAATTAAAAGTGTCCATTCTTCTTTTTCAATTGTGCCTGAATTAATTACTAAGAATATGAGTAAAAGTGTGTGCAAGAGCAGATTATGAAGTCCAGATCTCTGGTAATGTTTTTACTGTCACAATACAGGCAAAACATCTGTGTGAAGTACTGTTGTGTGCTGACAACACAAATAAATGAATAACACTGTAAACATCTGAGTGTGACTCCTTTAGAATCACGCGATGTAAAGGGAAGGCACTGGCTTCCTTGGTGTAGCATGGCTTGTCTAGTGCCAAGCTGAATTACAGTTTTCCTTACATAAGACAGTGCTCTTAGCCTCTACTGACACAGCACCCCAAAGGGAGGGGAAAGGAAGAGGGAGGGAAAGTCAAAGCCGTGGCCATCAGCTGTGTATACTGAAACATATTACTTCCATGAAAAGTGTTGAAGCAAGGTGTATCCCACATGAAACTCTAGGAAGGTGTTTTTCTGGGGATCATACCCAAATAACAGATTACTATTACTACTAGAGGTTGGTCACTTCAGCCCATCTCCTTCCTTCGCAGCAGTACTAGGGCTGTTGCGTTATGTGTTTATTCTGCTTTAATGTGACACAAGTGACTCCATTTCAGCCCAACGAAAAAACAGAAGGAGTATTAAACAGTTTTTAAACTGAGACTCAAGCATCAGCTGAATGCCGCAAACTGTAGTGAACAGAGTAGTGAGGGTATCAGGTTTCCTTACTGTCCATCTTTCTCACATTTAAAGTTCTCTCAGATAGGATCCTACATTGCTAAATAAATAACACAGACTAGTCATAGTTCAGAAAGCTTTTGAAATCTGAAAATTTTTATATCATATTAAAAGATGTGCAATGGACTATACGAAAAAAAAAACCCCACACAAAACCTTCAGTTTCTTTCTCTAGATTTGATATTCACCATGAATTGGAGGTGCCATTTCAGCAAAATACTGACCTATCATTTAAACATTTCCAATGCTGAAAAATCCAGTTCCTCCCCCTGTGAACTGCTCTAAAAATTAGTTCATTTGGAATAAAAATTTTTTAAAAAAAGTATCTTATGTTTATTCTGAGTACATAGCGATTTGATTTTGTTATAGTTTTGCTAGATTACCAAAGTTGTCTCTTGTGTAAGGGTGTAGTAAGTAAAACAGATTTCACATACCTATGTTACTGAGCTTTCACCAGTCAAATGGCTTTTTAATATTGTTGTTAATTAGCTCAGCAGACTTACCTTCCCAGGCTATAGACCAGACTAAGTGGTGCAAGGAATGGAACTAGATTGGTTCTCTTACTAGATCAGCATTTGAACCATTAAATTAGAAATGCTCACTCTTTCTTCAGTGAGTATATACTTCTTGTTGAAGCATTGTGTTAAACTGGAGAGACTTATAGTCTATCTCCCCTTTCTGGTCCCCTGCGGTCTGGTAGTTAAAGCATATACCTGGAGGTGAAAGCTTGGCTCTTCTAAGTTGGAAGAGGGAAACAAACCTACTATTCTCACACCCATAGAGGAATGCTAACTGCAAAACCTACAGGGTAAGGGGATAGGCAGGGGAAACTGCTTCTGTGGCCGTGTTTTGAATGAAAAGAGGGAATGAGACGTCCTTGTAAAAAAGGAATTAGGTACCAATTCCAGGAAAGCAGTCAGCATCTGCTTACTGAACCAAGAATGGAGAGGTTGGAGTACTGAGACGCACCTTACTCTCAGTGTTTTCATAAGCTAGCTCTTTGGGTTTGTTGTTTTGTTTTTTTTTTTTTCCCCATCCTAATTGCTCCTCTAGGCTGTGTAGGAGCCTTGCTTTTAAGTTCAGAGCTACAAACTGCTAAAGTGACAGGATTAATAAAAAAAATTGGGGACTGAGGTTTAAACCATAAGGATACTCACGAGTGAATAAATAAATAATGTCATGTAAGATGAGAGGTCAAAGAGGTGGAAGACCATGTGAATACTTAGATACAGTTATCAGCTGTATCTCCTTTGGAATACATCTGAGAAATCCTTATTCATGTGAGTTGAAATCAGCAATTTTCTATGAAATTTTTGTTTTTGACAAGTGTTATTTTCTAACCAAAAACTATTGTATTAAAAACATAGCAGGCCTACTCTAGCATTTCTGGTACCACCATTATTTTTTGCTTGTGTTCTAGAATGAAATCTTCAGATCGCTGTAAGGCTAAGCACTGAAAATAGTGCCTGAAGTTTTATAAGAACATGAAGTATGCACATTTCTTAGTTTATGTATAATGAAGTTTCCACTGCACAGACCTGATTGCTGGTACAGAAAATACAAATTAAGTAGGAATTACATTTGGGAAAATAAAAGTGCTTCCAGCTATTCAGGTATTAAATTCTGCTCTATTTTTATACTTTAAATACTGCAGGCTCTTTATTATGAATCATCCTGTTGCCATTCAAAAGCATATTTAAAAATCTATATGCAAAGCCAAGAAAATATGGTTTCATAATTAACCAATGATAAATCATAGTTACCAAATGCCTATGATCATTATGTGTACTTACATGGGTAAGCAGAATATTAACTATTTTTGAACATGAAATGTATACGTTTACAGGTAATTAATTTTGTTTATAGAAAAAAAATTACTACCTAATATATTCCTGACCAATCACTTAGCTGGCCTAAAAATAATTTCCAAGTGGACTGAATGAAAAACAATGACTATACGAAGCAGGATTTGCAGTACAGATCTCTAAAGACACTTCCACAAGTTCAGGCTGTTATTCATGTTATTGTTAGTCTGTGTAATATTCAACCTTGTGAAAATATTGTTGTATTAAGTACTAATACTGTTGTTTGTACTTAAGCATTATATACAAGGTACCTGAAAAACTGTGTTTGAACAATGGATTATATACAAAAAGTACCCTTTTACCTTAGTAATTTCAATTTTAAGTAGAAATGGCTTTGTGGCATTTCAATTACAATGGCTCTAATGATAGAAATCATACATTTTGTGGCACAAATTTGTTAATCCATTGAATCCATCCTCTGTTATTTATGCTATCAAGGCACCTGAAGGTCAATAGTATTCCAATATGAAACTTTACTTTCTATTGGAAAAGTGACTATGCAGAATTCGCACCTTCTTGCTCAAGATATATTCTTACTTAACTGACAAATTATGTGATAAAACCAATTTCAATGCATTGCTTACAGAAGAACAGAACGAAGTATTTTTGGACAGTTCTGGGGAAAAATCTGATTATAAATCCCTACACACATGGAAACAGCAAGCTACTATAGGAATGCTCTTCCTGAACCTCCAATGACAACAGTTTAAAAAACTTTTCAACTCAGTACTGTAAAAATACAAGGGATGACAGATTTTAAGACTATATTAGCACATCCTACTTTTAAAGCATATGCTAAAATACAAGAAAGATATTTGGGGAAAAATATTTTAAAATATTTCAATGTAAATGTAAATTTTTATTCTAATTTTAAGAAAACAGCTGAAAGTGCAAATTTAGGATTTAAATAGAAGATTCCCATCCTAAGACTGACTGACAGGAAAACAGCAAAAGGTGAAGCCTTACAATCCTAGCTGTATTTAAATGCATGCAATATCAGGGCAACACAGTTCTGAAAATCTGCAATAAATATATTCTAGCTGAAAAAACAGCAATAAAAATTAACAGTAATATACTTCTAAGTAAACTTTCAGATACTGTTTGATTACAGCATCTAGCCAATAGTAGAATCCTGACCTGTTATCTGTGGAAGCTGAACCTTTTATTTTCTGCTGTAGTATTTTTAAAGAAGGGAATGGACAGAGTGGAAAAGTTCCTGAGTTATCTTTCTCACTGTTTCCCAGTTACATCATAATCAGTGATTTATATCTTCTTAGGTTATTTTGGCATTTCATTTGTTCTTGCATGAAAAGCACTACAACTCAAGAATTAAAAAAGTCTCATGTACGTATTTAAAACATATGTAGAGGACACTCCTTACCAATTTACCTACTTTGCACTGGTAACTAGTTAATCCAGGCTTCTGCAACTTGGGAGACTCAAAAATGTTTACAATAGTTCAAATTAATTTCTGAAGATGCAAGTCAATTCATCAGATCATTTATTTAACAAAGAATACTTTCTCCATAAAAGGTGAGGTTTTGGCTCTATTACCTGAATTAAGATATATTGTATAAAAATAATGGAGGGAAAAAAATCCTTAAGAGATATTAAGATGTCTAGCATCCATTGATTCGTATGTTAGGTGGATGCTTGTATACTTCAAAGAATTCAGGTCTAAAAATAATTTTGTGGAGAAGGAATGGATCTAAGACAGACGTTCTGGCAGGTAACTAAACAACCTTCATGAAGCCCTCCTTGCTACTTAATTGTGGGATAACGGGATAATTGTAAAACTAGTGGTGAAAACACCAAGGTCCTCTTACCTAAATACGAAGGGATTTGGAAGACATTCTGTAGGATGAAGGAAGAGCATACTGCTAGATAACTGAAGTAAAAGGAGCTGAATTTGGAAATGCAAGAGAAGCCTCAGGAATGCAAGTATGGAACACTAAAAAGGTACACTACCTTACTTTTTTCTACATCCACAAGATGTTCCCCTTTTAGCACTGTCTAGTACTAACGGCTGCTTTCATTTCTGCAATTTATTCTTTTACAACTCTGCCTCTTTGCAAAAGAGCACACAGCATACATTGCTTCTGGCTCAGAGCTCAGCACATTGATATATGTGTTGGTTAGTTTGGAGGAAGATCTTGCCCTGAAGCTGCCTGAATGAGCACTGCCACTCTGGAGAAAGGCATCCATAACAATCAATTTAGATAACCTTTAAAGGTAAGAGAACTTACTCTTACAAGCACTAGTTGGGTCTTGCAGTGATGAAGGAAAAGTATGATCGATGCAGGAATTGTCATCAACTAGGGGATTTTGCAGAACTGCTACAAAGACAGCACACAGACCCTGATGGGAGATGCTATGTAGGTATGTGCTCCGATATAGTCCACCACACTAGACTAGGTGTTCCACAGGCCTAAGGGTACTTCCCCTGGTATTTGTCTATGGTACCAGGGAAGATGAATTCCACTAGAGACAAAACATTCTTGTGAAAATAATTTCTAGGAAAATAAAGGAAAATGAGGAGCAAACACTCACACGAACCGGATATTCCACCCATTAGAAATGGTGGTCATCACCTTGGTATCCAAAGTAAAATTTGGTCTGAACCTGGTAAATCCTAGTAAACTGATTCCCACAGAACTGGATGAGGGATACAGTAAGATTGAAGGAGAAAGGGAACTTAAGTATCTTTATGAACAAAAGGTGCTTCCTGAAAACTGAACCTACAATGAAAGAAGTGGCTGGCTGTGTTTTTTCTGGTCTCTTTCTGTGCATAGCTTGGTAGGCAAAAAGGGTTCTTGGCTAAGCCCTTTGCCATGAAGATACTAAAAGAACAGCAGTCCAAAGGAAAGAAAGAACAGGAAAATAGTATCAACAGTTTTGGCTCTTTTTAAACTGCACAAAACTCATGAAAATGAAGACAAGGAAAGAAAGGTCTGGATTAGCCAAATGGCACTAATGAATTGGAAGGGGAGGGAGGGGGATTTTGTCACTTTATACTCCCAGTTCAACATGTGATTGCTACGAGTTCAGCTAGGGTTAAAAAGTCTGAAGTATATAAGTGAGTGCACACCTTTACACTGAGTTTACACATAGAAATTGTCCAGTTGATCAGTTTTACCTTTTCTCTTTTCAAATTACCTGCCTGACCCATGAGGGAGGATGTAACAAGGCAATTCTTGTGGAGTCTGAAGCTAGAATTATTTCTTACCTCATACAGGTTAGCCAAATTTGTTTGCTCTGGACTGGCATTAGATATAAAGCCAGCTTATTCTATTAAATTTCAGCAAATCCTAGATGGATTTTGCTGTCTGCCTCTATGCTACCAAGCAGATTTTATTTTTTTTTTTAATTTTTTATTGTGCTTAGACCTAATTTGTAACTATATTAGTTAATGATGCAGGTTTAAACTCACTTTGCATTAATTGTTAACACAGTCAAAAGTGACAGAATTAAATTAGTCTGTTCTATACATAATAACTAGAAACATAACAGTCAGCTACAAAGAAACACATCAGTTAAAGCCTTTGGTAAAAATCTACACCTAAGCATATGGAAAAACATGACGGCTCATTGGCTCATTATGCCTGAAACCTCTTTACAGATGCCTTTTTTGTTTTGTTTGTACGGATTTTGAAAAATAACATTTTGTCTTTGATACATGTATAAGGCTGAATTTTTTTTTTTTTTTTCCACAGTACCTCTTCCCATGCACAACTGCCCCCGGATCCTCAGACTTTGCTTCCAACTCCTGAACTTCATCTACCAGTGTCTTAAAAGTAGTTCTCTTTACTCTGTAAGGAATACAAAATACTGCCAGATTTACTCTTCTTGAAATTAAAACAATAGATCGTTTTATATAAACATTCAATTTACAGGTCAATTTTCTCAGATGACTTAAAATTAAGCTTTACAAGAAGAAAATTATAAAGCAAGTCTAAAAAATATATTTTATTAGCTGTTACAATTATTGAAACATTTAAAATACTACTAATACTTGTAAAGTTTGTCAAAAAACCACACAAGGTGAAAAATAATTTCATATAATCACCAGAGCTGATCTTCATTTGCTTTTCTCACATGAGTAATTAGAACACATTTAAAAGTCAGTACTTTCTCTTGTAAACCTTGGCACTTCTGTACTCACACTTTGTATACTACATCAAAAAGTAAAGCTGTCATAGGAATACATAGAAGTCCCATCCAAAACACTCCGGAGCTGAACATCATAGCTGCCTGGAAGGAAAAAAAGCACAAAATGTGATGATGTCATGACAAGAACTAGGAAAAAAACCCGCAGAAGTATCAATTACTTTGTTCAGAGAATCAAAAGCAAATTTAAACAAACCATTTTAAACTCCCTAATGTGAAATAAAATTTTAACTCCTTTTTAAAACCCCCTGAGTTGCTACAGAAATCCAGTAGATAGTAAGCACTAATTCGTGTTAAGAAGCTGGTAGAAAGATCACACTGCTTAGTTCTGAGGGAGAATCTACCCCTCCACAGCCCTGCTCTACGCCGCTATGCTGACTGTAGACATTTCTATTAAAATCAGATATATTGAGAACTCATCCCCACCACCCTCACAATCTTTGTCAATATATTATGAGCACAATTTCTTATTTGCAATCAACTATAACAGGATATAATAGTTCATGACCCTTGATATGGATAGTGGACACTGTTACAATCATTTTGCAATGGAACTCGAATCGAAGTTATCTCCAACAGAACTACTGTATCACAGTTCCCACACCGTCACAGCCTCCTGTTCAACAAACTGCTTAAAAATGAGAACTAGGAAAACAACTAATTACATAATTATGGAAGCACACAACATATTGTTAAATGAAGATCTAACACATTAACGTGCCGTGAAATATTTGTAAACCAGATCATTGCTTTTAGTTGGGTGTTTGCTTTTTTATACACCACTTAATATAAATACATAGGAATTTCTTCTGTTCATAACTTGGTCTGTAAGCATACTAAAAACTAAAACACACTAAAAAGCCAAAACAAACATCATAATGTGTATGGACTTTAAAGGAAAAAAGCCCCTTAATACTACGCCAGCAATTCATGCTCAAGTGTCTACATCAATAATATTACGGATGCAAGGAGTATGATAAATACTTAATGAAGCATATTACTGAAAGATTGTTTTGCAGTCACAATTAAAAATACCTTTGTAATGTAATTAGATTGCACAGAGATTGAAAGTAACATTGCTACACAATGATACCCTTTCAAATCCTTTCCTTCGTTACTTGGAGACTAAATCATTTCAAAGGTTAAACCTCCGAAAGTAACAGAAATAAGCAAGCTGAAATTTCTCTAATATTAATTAGCAGACAAATGCAGGTAGCTTGCAGTAGCTGAAATCTAATATCTGAATGCACATACATGAACAATATAGAATTATACTTGATACATTCATGTGTAAAACCAAAAGTTAATTATTTTCAGGAAAAAAATATAATTTTCACGTAAGTTAAAAGTTCCATTTACCTTGTTTTTGTATCCAAATTCCTACTGACACTGACACTTTGCAAAGCATTAGAATGTATTTTAACTGAAAATTTGGTAAACTTTCCACAGCTATATTAGAAGGACATAGATATTGCCCTGAGATTCTAGTAATTATTTCTGTCAACAGCTGTCATCAAAGGTGTAAACACTAAGCAATGACAGGTTCAAAATAAAACAATTCACATTTTCAACAGAAGAAAAAAAAGAAAATTTTGTATCAGGAAGTGGAGAAACTGTATTAGCGCAGTCACTTTATAAACAAAACATGACTTCTGACATACTCGATGAAATACTCATTTCCTAAAACAGCAGCTAATAGGAAATGTCTATCACAACTACATTTTCCAAGACCTTTTATAATTAAGTAGCAATTAGGGAGACAAAGTTTCATAAAAACCCAAGAAAAAGCATAAAAAATACAACTTGAAGTGATTATGACTCTTACTCCCTGTTACTAACAAAATTTTTTAATTTATAAGAACATAGCAAAGAGCTGTCCTTCCGTTAGCCACCCTGTATTAAATGTTTGCTGGTGAAACAGCAAAAGTGATAATGTAGGTCTTAGGATGTTAATTCTGACCATTGTAATGCTAACTATGAATGAAGGAACAACTGGCGCCTACTATTCAGCCCATCCAGCCTTTGGCTTTACAAATGAACAACATGAATTGAGGAAAAAAAAAAAAAGTTTTTCTGCGTCATATTTGAAAGCCTGTCAGATTTTTTTTCTTTTACAGAGTTAATCCAAACCTAAAAGATTTAAAGCCGACATTCGCATTAAAGACAGAGGGCCTCTTTGTATTTTTTGGACGAAGAGGGGAAAAAATAAAATCCCACAGAGGTATTTCCTTCCTTTCTGTACAAGAAAGCTCCCCCCTCACTCTGTAGAAAACATTTTTGTCTCTAACTTTTCACATCTCTCTACACATAGGCAGGTCATCTGGGAAATGGCAAACCAATCCTTTTCAGACAATGGCACTAACAGGAGCAGCCTGTTCTGGAGACGGACTCTGGCTGCCTCTGTTCGTGGTTTACAAATTGTTCCTAATGTGAGAGATTTGTGGTCTATGCCAAGTTTTCCCCCTTTAGGCCTTGTGAAACCAAATGGAATCTGCCACAAAAGTGGCTCCCAGGGGAATTCAGAAGTAATCCAAAATGAGAGCTGGGAAGCCTAGTTTATTGTAGGACTTACAAATCCTGCACGGAGGATAAATTATTTGTTGTATGTGTAGCTCATGCTCAATATTAGGACTTTCTAAAATTAATTAACATTGTTTATTAAGCAATGTACATATTTCTAGATAAGTTCTTATTTTTTAAAAAAGAAAAAAAACGCTGAGAAATACGCCCTTTCATGGCTTAGTGGCAGATTAGAAATCCTGGCTGCAAAAGTTTTTTAATGCACTGATGAAGATGTACTGTTAGGAAATTACGTGCCAAAATGAACAGAGAATATTCTGTTTTTCTTTACTATGAAATGATTTGTCAAAACAGCTAACTCAGATTTTGGAAAGCCTTCTAAAAGGAAAGAGAGGATGATAAAAAGAACAGTAAAATTCTTGCTGCAGAAAATCTTATGAAAACCTTTTTCAGTTTATCTATTTCAGGTATCATCTAGGTACATATCCTCTTCCCTATGAACTATAGAACTAGTAAAATAATACCTCCTCAACACCATAAAACCAGCAACAGTTTATATTCTCAACAACTTACAGAGACATGTTCATTAGTTTTAGTTATCTGCATGTATTTGCTTTCATACATGTCAAAGTATTTACTGTTGTAATATTAAACCAGCTCTGCATTAACATCCAGCACAGTGAAGTTCCTACAAGTGAGTTCTTGTAGTGCCTCTAGTCTTTCTTTGCTATTTAGAGTTTAAAAAAAGTATCAGAGTTCCTATTAAGAACTAAGTAGGAACTCTGCTTATTAAGTATATTGAAAAGGGAGACCCTTCATTTTCTGCAAATACGAAACAAAGGCTTGCTGGTATACAACAAATAGTAGGAGGTATTGAAACAAAAGGAGTACCAGGCAGTCAAGAAGCAGATAACTGGATATCTGCATGCAGAATCTGTAAATTCTTGAATAAAACTCCTATTAGATGAGAAAAATGAGTAAGGATAGACTAAGGAACATGCCTTTATTTTTTCTCTAGCTCCTCTCATTTTCTTCAGCCAAGGAAACAAATAGTTCACTGCAAGATCACCAATTTCCTCACTGCAGACAGGTATGAGGGGTGGACTGTATCCCACAGAGAGATGATGAAAATCACGGTCTTAATTATATAAACACAAATAATAAATAATATTATAAATAATACATACATATATGGAAAGGCTCACACACAGAGACATGTACTATAAAGCCTAAAGCTTTAGGAAGTACCTCTGTGGTGACACAGAGCAATACAGAGAATTAACAGAGTTAGGTCAGGTCTCTCTTCTACAGATGCGTCCTTCGTTCAGTCCTTTGTTTCAGTTAATGTTTTAATATTCTATGTATCCATTAGAACAAACATCTTGCCTTTTCCTAGAGTACCTTAATCACTCAAGACTGAGCAAAAGCCAGCACATTGTCTCTTCTGATCCAGTAAATATCTGATTATTCCATACGAAGTGGAACAGCACAAGACAGTTCTCTGTTCAATCACCCTTTCAGCAGAAAGCATTACCCTGCAAGTTGCAAAGTAGAGAGAAACTTAAATCTGGCTTTTGGGTAACATTCATTTGGGGTGAATGTTCTAGTATTTAACTGTTGGATAAATGAGTATTTCAAAAAACATCGGTTATAAGGGTCTAACTGTGGGAGGTAGTACAGGTTTGTGAATCATCAGATTAGCACTCACCTCTAACCACAGAAAAGCATTTGAGCCCAGAAAGGGATGAAATGCACATCTGCACGTTATTACATGTTCTTGTGACTAGCTTAGAGTGGCTGCCTATTTTCATTTTGTGAATTAAGTTCACAGGTATTTAATTCCTCCTTGCATTTTATGAAAGCCTAGGTTACCTCAGTAGATATTTCACATTTGGAAAAAAAGCACCTAAACAAACCAAGCAATAAATCATGGTTACTAAATTATCAATTGCTATCTCTGTTGACCTTAGCCGTAACAGTGATGGAAATACTTTCAAAGATAAAAAGCAAGAAAAGAGTAAAGAAAAAAAGCTTCACAATAAATACCTGGAAATTTCTTCAAAATGGTGGAGAGGAGAACGACACACAAACAACAAAAACTTTCCTGAGAATTAGGAAGAGAAGGTCCTGTTAGCAAAAGTTTGGCTAATAAGGTTGCACTACAGCATGAACTAACAGACCTGAAAAATAACCTTTAGAAAATTAAAGAGAATTAGCCACTTGGATGTGAAATTAGACAAACTAGAAAATGTTGGCAAGGTGAGATTTATCACACTACTTTTAATTGTACTTGTAATCAGAGAACATTAGTTGTTCTGCAAGAAAAGACTAGACCTTCTCTTCTGCATCAGAGTAAAAGATTCACAGGGAAACCTATCTGAATGTATTCAAAGACAATGTAAGAAATAGTATCTGGCAAAGGAGATGTAAAGCTACGATAAGCAGATGAGTTCTGGTGGTTCTAGAGAGTTTGTAACCAGGACAGGGGCTGTCTGCACTGCAATAGGTGTAACGGGAAGGACTACAGGAAACACTGAGTTTCACTAGAATTTGTGAAGAACTGAAGTCATTCCTCACTACTGCGCATCAGAAGAGGAAGCTGCTATGGAGAAAGATGGAAGCTGAGTTATCATTAATCTTTTAAGTGTTGTTGTATGCATAACTGAAACAGGAATGTGTATTGAATTTGATTCATAACTTTTTAAACAGAAAAGCCCCATAACTTCTGTTTATAAAGGAGATTGGCAATAACATGCCGAGGGAAAGAATTCATTTAAATGCTGATACCTGGAAAAGACTAACCAATAAAAAGGAAGAATATTAGAATGGTAATAGTACCAAGACAGACCATCATAAGCAGGAAAGGTAAATCTGGTAGTTCAAAGATGAGCTCTGCTCTTTCTGTTTGTACCTGTGCAGACAAAGAATGAGAATGTAACTACTGGATATGAAAAAGGATCTTTGAATAGATTTTAAAGTATTTGAGAATAGCAGACTGGCTAACAAGTATCTAGCACTAGACTAAGTACAATTAAACCGTGAAGGTCAGAGGACTCAAAATGGAAACTACCTAATGGGAATTAAATGGGAAAAGAAAAACCCCTTATGAAAATATTTTGGATTCCTTAAGCGAAAGACTAGAAGTAAACTTTATATTTAAAAAACTAAATAAGCTAAAACATGTTAGTATCAGAATAGTAACATAATTTTAGGCTCTCAGATGAGGATAGATGACTAAAATGGGTATATGCCACAGGATGAATTCTGATTCACTTCAAAAAATCTGCAATAAATCGAGTTCTTTTAGGAAGTAATATTCTTCACAAATGTACACTGAAATGTTTTATTTTTCTAAACAAGAGCTTCACATAGTTATATAAGGAAAGAGAGATACAGATTGCTGCTTATTTTTTTGTAAAGACTCATAAGTCTGTAAAATGAAAATGTGCTAAAAATGTGGGAAAATGCGTATAGGGGTCTTTTGCTGAGAATGGGCTTGAAAAAATTTTGGACTATGAAGGAAGACCCTAGATTTTGTTGTTTTATTATTCCACTGTTCTTGAAAACTGTGTTTCATACATACTCTGTGAATAAACAATAGCCCCTTGCCAAAAATTTACTACACCAATTATTCCCCCCAAAATGAAGACCCAGAATTTTGGTTTAGATTTTAATCCAGATTGGTAATAAGCAGTGAAGCAGGGGGAAAAAAAGAAGTATTTACTGACTAACTCAGCATGACTACTCCAGATATTAGCTACTGAAGAATGCCTGTTTTCCACAAGTTTTTTGATAATAAAGTGAGAATTGAGACTTTGGCATTTGTTTACCATATAGGGCTCAAGTCAATTCTTAGAAATACAGATTGTCAACTAAGTTATCTGACAGGTTCCCTTAAAAGCATGGTACAGTACTTCTCTTGTTTCATTGGAGAACCTAAATAGAATCCTTACTTTTCAAATTCTAGGGGCATTATTTGTAACTCCCCCTGCTCCTGTTGAAGAAAAGTACCTGCACCAGAGGGTTGTGTTGTCATCCAGAGAAACCTCAAAAGGCTGAAGAAATGAGCTCACAGGAACATCATGAACTTCAACCAGAAGCACAAAGTCCCACATCTGGGGAAGAACAAACCCTGCAGCAGTACATGCCGGGGGCCACCCATCTGGAAAGCAGCTTGGCAGAAAAGGACTCGGTGCTGATGGACACCAAGTTGAATATGAGACAGCAGTGTGCCCTTGTGGCAAAGAATGTGAATGGTAACTTCAGCTTCATTAGATAAAGTACTGCCTGTAAAGGTCGAGGCAGGTCCTCTCTACTCAACACTGATGAGGTTACATCTAGCAAAGTGTCCAGTTTTGGGCTCCCCAGTACAAGACACATGGACATACTGGAGACAGTCCAGAGAAGAGCCATGAAGATGATGAAGGGCCTGGAGCATCTCTCATATGAGAGGAAAGACTGAGATAGTTGAGACTATTGAGCCTAGAGAAGGCTCAGGGGGATCTTATCAATGGAGATAGATTCCTGAATGGAGGGTGTAAAGACAGAGCCAGGCTATTTCCACTGGTGCCCTGTGACAGGATGAGACAATGAGCACAAACTGAAACACTGGAGGCTCCATTGGAACATCAGGGAACACTTTCCTACTGTGAGCGTGACTGAACACTGACACAGGTTGCCCAGAGAGCTTGTGAAGTCTCCATCCTTGGCGATATTCAAAAGCCATCCAGACATGGTCCTGGGCAACTTGGTCTAGGCGTTGCAGGGGGTTGGACCAGATGACCTCCAGAGGTCTGTTCCAACCTCAACCATTCTGTGATTGTATACTAGCCTGAATAGTGGCTTTGCTCTTCATTAGACTATAACAAATTCCCCCTTTCAGACCAGACCTCAGACAAACATCTTGCTCAAGACCTGTTCATTAGAGACTGAAGTACCTGGACAGCTACATTTTAAAAAAAGTGTTGTTTGGTTTTTTTTTTTTTTTTTTTTTTTTTTTGTTGTGTGTGTAAAAAAAATAAACCAGTAAGGGGATTAAAGGATGTATATCTAATATTTTAACAGGCATAATTCCACATAAGCAGGTTATGTGGAATAACACAGACAGAACCAATATTTAAGAAACTAATACTGTTAATATAGTAAATTCTAATACATCTTTACTACATGGTGCAGCTAAATCATCCAACAAGGAATATTATTTTTTTTTCACAAAGATTCTGCAAGCCTCAATCAAATACTATAAAATACATGCTTGTTTCTTCAATTTCCTGCAGTAGTTTTATAGATCTCCAGGGTCAGACAGAGCAGAAACAGATGGTGCTCTGGAGAACTCTACAGTGCATTAGCTACAGTACCACAATAAATTAAGAAGTTCTGCAAACACTGAACTTTTGCTTTTAATTTCAAAGTCATACTTCTTATCCCAGTAAGTGTTATAATTTTAAGATAATTTATTAATCAGATTGGTGTATAAAAAGAGGCTTAGCTACTTGGAAGACATAACACTAACAAGCCCAAAAGGGTCAGGAGTTGTACTAGTGTGAAATATACAACAGGTTGGTTTATTTTTCTCCCTTCTCCAATTACAGGTTCTCAACTCAAAAGCAACACCATATTTATTAGAGAAAGAGATACCCATACCAGCTTAGAAATGTATCTATTTTATAATTTTAAAAAAATCAATCTGCTTTTTTAAAGTGGCATTAAAAACAAAAGTAGCCTTTTGAACTGCAAGGATGAAAGCATTACAGGGAAGATTCTAGCAGATTTATAGCCTACTGACACGGGAATGGTAGCTACTCTTATTAGGTGATGTAAGTTACAGAAACTTCAATAGTTAATGCAATCATTGCAAAAGTACTACATAGATATAAAAATATATAACAACTTAATCACAGCATCATTTATTTCTTTCAAGTGAGTATAATGCACAAATATGACAAAACCTGAACAGATTTAAAATGCATTTTATTCAGCATCACAGAACAGTTTTCTGTGTACTGAAGAGTCTCAAAGAAAAAATAATTACACCTGCAAAGTAAATACCTCACCAAATATGAAGAGACTTGGCATTTACTTTTAGATATTTGTGCAAACTGAGAAAATACTGTAATTTCTTTAAAAAATATTGAAAGTATACTTTCACTTACTTCGTTAATGTTATACATAAAAGTACCAACATCAGTGTAGTAGAGAAACAGATCCATGCAGCTGATTTACTCAAGTCTGCAATGAAAATGTTCTTCTAGTCTGTAGTGGCACCTTTTTTGAAATTAAACGGAGCTTGTTTCATGTCATGGGGCAAAACAGATGTCCTGTGCTATTACCCACTTCTCCATAATGGTGTTAAATCTAACCACAAAATGCCTACAAGTTTGTTTTTTTTTTTTTTTTTTTTTGTATTAATTTTTCCTTCTTTCTTTCTTATGCATCTATAAGTAAAAGTACAATCTTTTCAGGTAAAATATTAAGAAAATAACCTGTAAAGCTGGTTGCTCAGATGCTTCCACACTAGACAGTACTGACAGACAACAAATGCAGGAACAAACATTACTGCAGATAAACATTGTACTGTAATAAAGATTATGCTACAGAGACTGCAAAATTGTTACAAAATCACTGCAAACTTTCGAAATGTTTTCCATATTTCTATCTCATACACTGTGCATCAAGTTCCCTCCAACAGAAATCATGCCTTGCTACTACTACCAAAATCCGCCTGGTAGAAAACGTATTTTAACATTTTTCTATAAGCAGATAAAACTTGGATTCCTAGTATTTTAGGATCCGTGCCTAAAATTAGAAGAATATAGTCTCTAATTCTTAGAATAAACTCGAGCTGAGAATTTTTTAAATGAATGAGTTTAAAGTACAAATGAAAATAATATGAAGG
The DNA here is from genome assembly GCF_018691265.1 of Tyto alba. NCBI lineage: Eukaryota > Metazoa > Chordata > Aves > Strigiformes > Tytonidae > Tyto > Tyto alba. Next base: position 29,221,375 of record NW_024881327.1, on the reverse strand, counting down.
TAAATAATAACTTCAGCTTAGTTAATGATAAAATACATGAGTCTTGTTTCAGACTACAAAAGGACTTGTAACTTAAAGCTAATCTGCTACAGTACCTGAACTAGCCATGGATACTATATAACTAACTACTTAGGTTATCATTCTCTTTTTTATCACATAACCATCTTCAGTTTTACAGCCCATTTTTCCGTTCTTTTCTGCTTCATAAATCCCATTGCTCCTCTTACATTTTTTGTCCATTTTTTCTTCTAGGCTGTGTCTACAGAAAGACAATGGTGAACTGATAGCTCTCATCTGAATGTCATCAATCAGGAAAAATGAATGAAATTTTCTTTACTAGGGAAATTTTTTTTATTTTAAACTGGAATAGAAACTGTTTTAGGGTTGACACAATGTGTAACTGGTTTCTTGTTTGAATGTTAATTCTAAGGTTTTGTCAGAATTTTACTAAGGAAACATGTTTCAGCTACTATAACCCAGATGCCTGTTATCCATCTTGTAACAGGTATCAGCTATATAACTACCAGTTATTCATATCAGAACACTTGTGCCAGGATACCTCTGCTTATGTGAGCCAGAAGCTGCCTGTCAACTCTTCTGATCTGACACCTTAGCTACCATTATTTACAGGACTTCGGAGTACTGTAACATGGAGACCCATCTAGTTCCCACACTGTGAGGAACAGCACTGTATAGTTGGGATGAGCTGGTCCAGTGTGGGAGTAGCGATCTTGAAAGCCCAGAAAACAAAGGTCTTGATCTAGAAGGCTGAGGCAGTTCTGGCATCAACAGGGCATTTTGGATCAAAGGGTCCTTGTTTGGCTCTTTTGGGAAAACTCAGAGCAAAAGAGACAGAAAGAAAAATACACTTGATTATTGGGAACATGTCAAAGAAGGAAGGGCAATGGCCTAGACAATGAACAAAACTGCTGGCACTCTTTCAGAAAGTCATCATTTTTCATTTCACTCTATTTTCTTTCAGAGCACAGCATTCTACAATCTTTCCTTCTATATTACTAACATACAGCAACATGTGTAAAAGCCAACTTTAATTACCTTCTCTACAATTGGAATGATATACAAAATGATGGAAACCGAATTAGCGTAAAAAGTACAGAAAACTTGCAAAAATATGTGACATACTACTTTGTTCAGTAAGTTACTGGGTGATGCTTTAATACTAAAAGCTGAACACAAACCAACAATTTTATGATTTAACTTTGGCCTGCTAGCTTCAGTACTCCAACATAAGAGTGTTTTTGCAGCATAAACACTCTCTTCTTCTAATACAACTCTATTTTTTCCTTGAGGTGTTATCTTGTAGTGTTCTCCATTTAAACACATTTATCAGATATGTATAGGTACTTTATAGGAACAGATGAAAAATCTGAGTTTCAAAATATTTAGATGAAACCTTTCCTCTGTATCCAATCAATGAGTTTTCCATCAGCTCCATATGATTTTTCTCTCCCCTTCAAGAGCATTACTATTTTTTTTTTCTTGGAATAGAACCATCAAGAATCTTATTACTTTAATGACATTAATATGAAAAAGTTAGGCTGCATCCTTATTAAGAGTGTTTCAGTAGGTTCTTTTCTGTCTAAAAGCATCCATGAAAAAGATGGTTGTAGAAGAGAGGTATCATCTAGTTGGGACTGAATGGTTGGATGAATATTGTATCAAGAATACTGACTGGTAAGACTATAAACTGACTAAGGTAGAACTCTTGTTATCAGCTCTAAGTAGCTGAAAAAGAATACATTTAAACTTTGTAAGGATTATAGTTGGTAAAATCTTACAAATCTACAGTTTATTAGCAAAAGGACATTTTTAATGAACACATTTGGAAAAAAAAAACCCTGAAAATCCCCTTCAGAATAATTTATCAGATCAGGCCAAGTCAAAACAGAGAAAAAGCTACAGAAGTAGAGGTCAGCTTTTGACTTGTACATTTAACTTCTGCCAACTGTACTTGGATGAAGTCTTCAAGTCTGACTCGCATATTTGAAGAAATTAGACAAGCAGCATTTGCACAGGCAAGCAGAGATGTCCATATGGATTTCTTTCTATCACACCACAATCTTTTCCACAGTTAAATTTGTGAATCTCTTAGTTCGAATACTTATGAAAGGCCTGGACTTGCTTCAGAGAAACTTAGTGAACTCTGCCCTGCCAGAGACCACCCGGTCAGCAAGGGAGCTTCCAGGAGAGCGTACAAAAATCCTGCTTCCAATCTGAGCTACAGTATTCTTCAACAGGACTTCTAGTCAGAGTACAGCTCAAAAAAAGCTAGACCAGAGCTTTTAAAATAAGTTCTCATGGTTTATGAGATGATTAGGACACTTTATTCTGATGTTACAGACCTCTAACTATATTCTCAGAAAGAAAAAAAAAGCAAAACCAAACTCACCCCACAACACTCTGCTCAAACAACTGCATGCATGTACACACACAGAAAGCTACTATATACAAATACATGCATAGGCAAACATACTAACAAAATAAGATTATCCATTTCAAGTATCAACACAGTTTTATCACAACAAATAAATGAATCTGGGTTTGTAAGTCAGGCTACTTTGGTGTCATGTTGAATTCAAATCCCAAGGGTATTTAATTTTGTGGATAGCTACACCTCTTTATGAAGAACTGTTTTTCCAAGTTCCTAGGAACTACATTCCGTTCAGAAACATCTTTTTCTCACAATAACTTCAGACTCTGAACATGTACTAAGTAAAATATTCAGTTGTTTCAACAGTGAAGCAGCCACCTTCATGTCATACCAAGTATAACATACCCTGCTGCTTTCATTGTGCTTATCACTATAAATGTTCTTGTCTTAAAGAACAATGTATAAAGTTTTTACAAAACCTCTAAAAATGAATTTCAAAACCATTCTATTCCTTCTATAAAATACAATATATATGAAGAAAAATGCTGAAATATGATAGCTTCAATTAATTTAGAATAATGTACATAATTAATTTTGAGTAATGAAGGCAACATGGTAATATACAAAATCTATATATACATGGGTAATAGGTTATAATAAAGAGGAAATAGAGCAAGAAATTGTATAAATTAAATTTCATTTTTTTCTTATGTGTCCAAGTATTTAAGTTAATTCCTTGAGTTTTCCATTAAAATGTAATAGTTATATAAATGTCTATATACTGTTTTTCCCATAACTGATTATGTGGGAGGTGAGATTTGCGGGTCTGAATTACCTCCAAGTGAGGGAGAGATGTGCACCTACATTTCCCACATCCTGCATGAATTCTTAAATTGCTGAATTATATCACAGTGGTGGAGTTAAAGGCACTCACTCTTTTACTGGTGTAAGGCTTGATTTAGTTGATGTGCTTTGAGAACCATTAGAAGAATATCTTTCTGAAACAAGTAAGTATTCTCAATTTCTGTTTCCCACTAAAAATGCACACTGAACATCTCAGCTCAGGAGATACTGAGCATGCCCAGCAGCAGACATTAGTGTCTGGGAAATTAATACTAAACTTCAGATGTTTCTGGAGCTGAATTGTTTTGAGAGTTCGGGAGTGAAGTTCCAATTAGATCAGCACTGGCAGCAATTAAGCATCTTCTATGGATTCAGTCCTATTTGCAATATTCAGAGCAGGTTTACACAGATGGGATAATAAATGAAAGAAAACACAGTATTTACTGTTACAAGATTAAAGATACAGTACAATAATGCATTCCAAGCATCATATTAATAGAAAAGGAAATGCATGCATGACAAGAAGCTGCTCATGCAATGTTATGGCAACTCAAATTTTTTGGTGGCATTTCACAGTTTCAAATATTTAGCAAATTTGTGTAACTGAAGATGAAAAAACAGTGCTAACCAATGCACTACTTGTGCTACCTCATTATAAAAAAAACTTCCAGCCAAATAAGCACCATAATTCTGAGTTCTAAATTTGGTAAGACTTCTCTTGAGAAAAGTAAAACTTACAAAATAATTGCAAAGCAGTTTACCTGTCTATTCTTCCTCACTAGACCAGATAATCACAGCCTGTTAGTTGAGCTCCATTTTCACAAGAGTAAAAATTCATTCTATTTTACACAAATATGGCTACCACACTGAAGGTATAACAGAAAGAACCCTCTTATGCACCTCTGGTTAGCAGAAGGATCCAATAAAAATTAGGCCTGTACTAAAGACTGAAACAGTATTTTTTGCACATATTTGGATATTAGTTAAAAAACACTTTTACCTCTCCTGACATATCAGGTGCCATAGGAATGACTGGCCACAAGGAAGAGTAGATTCCAAAAAACACTACCCAAAGTGCTATGCTGCCCCAGATAGCTATATGGCTGAACTGTTAAAACAAACAAAAAACAGAAAACAGAACAATTCTCACAGATGCATTACGACATAACAAAAGATCTTTGCTACTTAGTATTTATAATGGGATTCTGATATACCTGAGGAAATTTCCATACCTTGTATTAATTTAACTCTGGTACTTCAGTTAGATATCTCTTAAAGCAAAATTATATTTTCAGCAGCAATATTACTGCATTTTAAAGCAATTTAAGTTTTGTTACAGAGTAATTTGGTTTTTTTAGTTTAAGTATTACTTTAAGCCTTATCCTAATGTCTTCCTTTTCAATATTAAGCATTATTTTTTGTATGTGGATATTCTGCCTTTACATGCAGTAACCACAGTTTAGTTTGATACTGTGGGGAGGGCTGAAAAACTGTAAGGGCGTAATATTATAAATAATAAGAAGAGAATACAATTATTCACCCATCATATTTTATAGAGCATTTGAGAATATGAAAAAGACATTTGCTTACCAAAGTCCAATATGAGGTCTCTAATCCAGCCTTCAAACACACAGTTAGGACCACAAACTTGAGAGAGAGAGAGAGAGAGAGAGGATTCTTTTTTAATGTGGGAATCTTACTTAACATACAGAATTTACTAGTTTGGTTAAACTTTCAGGAGAACAGAAGAAACAGTTTAATGACTTTCATATTTTATGTTTACTTGCACAAATTAAATAATGGAAAGGATAATCAATGTCTTAAATTGAAATGTGACTTCCTTAATATTCAACAAAGTTTTGTGTTTGTCAACGCACCTAGCTGTGTAATAGGATCCAAACCAAAGTTTATAAAGCAAAAGTCAATTATTTCTATGGACCTGCAGAAGCTATGGAACAGTCCTTCTGCTTTAGTAGAAACTTCTCCCCCCAAAAATGTAGGACTCTCAGCAGCCCCAAAGTGAAATTTTAGACCATGGCTAGCTGTACTTTTCCTCTTTTTTCTAAGTGTGTGCATTTAAAACTGAAGTCCAAGTGTCTATTTGAAATGACCATGGTAAAATGCCACTAGAAGACTTAGATACACCCCAGTAAAGAGCTAGTAATAGGACACTGAGAATTATTAGCTTCCATTAATAATTGCCACTCATTTGATTTGGAAAACTCTTCTTTTGTATTAGAAATCTTATTTCCCTTGCTTCCCGGAACTCTGCACATCTGGCTCTTACTGGGTCATTAGCTTCTATATTGATGGCATTTTGGTTATGCCGAAAGGTTCATGAAAAGTGTAGTCCACTTCAGTCGAGATGGCAGACCCCCTAGTTACAGAGAGGATGACTTCTACTTTCTACACTAAGACAGATTTAGAAGATCTAGATGCTGGGCTGAAAACTTGCAATTGCTCAAGCTTACATTAGTCTAAATTACAACAAAACATAACAAAAGTTTTGTTCACTTAAATAGTACTTTATTGGTAAATGAGTCACCTTTGTCAAACCCCGAAAAGCCAAAGAGTTAAATGTTGGGAGCCTATGTTCTGCATACAGATAACATGTTGAATAAGTCTGTTATGTCATTTTAATTCTTCTCTCTCATTTTTGCTCTTTTTTTATCTTTACTCTTTCTATGGAACAGTCTCTTAAAATGTGTTACTGTCCTGTAGAACATGCTCTATTTTAGTTTAGAGATGAGCAGTACTAGAAAGTTTGTAATCCCACAGCAAGGACTAGCTGATTCAGGAAAATTGTTTATCTTCTTCTTTTGAAATTCACACAAACAAGTTTTTTGTTCAGCAAAGTTAGCACATTTTGTAACTCACATGTGAACGTGTAACACAAGCTTTGCTTTATGTGCAATCTGAAGAATATGAGGCTGAAAACCTGAGTCACAAAGACCAAGCTCCAACTGTAACAGCTATAGTTTAAATTCTAGTATGTTGGCCAGGCTGGCAGAAACGATGTGAGTTTGTCTGTGGCTGAACTCCAAGGAGCCTCAGAAACTCAGAAGAAATTTACTTAAATCAGAAGTTGAAAATAACTGGTTAAATATATATGACAAGTCTTTCACTAGGTCTAGTGCACAGAAGGATACAAATCCTGCCAGAAAGCCTTCACCCTAGCTACAAAGTTTATGCTTTTAATTCTGGAATCTTATATTTCAACTACCATTGTATTAAGGACAAAAAAAAAATAAAATCACAGTGCCACAATTCCATTAACTAAACCATGTGTGAAATATAATTAGAAGAAAATTATTGACCATGATGAGTGTTATAATTTACTTAGTCTATCTAGTTGTGGTGCTGTATTTGGATGAGTGAAAAAAATGAATTATGGCCAAAAAAAATACTCATCCGGTACACTTGCTTGCTACTTTTGAGTCAGTTGTAAGAAAACAAAACATGCTCCTTTAGGATCAGATCAAAAATTCTCATTGCATAGACAAAGCACATACCGCAGGTCCCTATGTAAATATATACCCTCCTTGCATCTTAACTGATACTCCTAACAAAGTTACCAACTATGCATACTAGCTTCCTCAAGAATGTGGGTTTTATTGCTCCTTCCTTCCTTCCCTTGATCCAAACTAACAATAGCTCACTGAATCCTACCCAGGAAA